>NC_042998.1:185299936-185599936 GCF_006345805.1 Octopus sinensis
AGCGATGTACTTTTATAAGGAATGAGAGAGAAAGTGTAGTAAAAATGTATAGAGGGATGAAACGTTTGTCATGAGAAAAGCGAAAAATGATTTACATGTTTATAGATTTACAGATTTTTACAGTTCCAGTGGTTGCTTGGATCTACAGACATCGAATCAACTTTCTCCTTTCTGGTTTTGAGAAGCCTAATTTCTCAAAATTGGTACTAAGCCAGTGTGTTACAGCTTCCAGTGCCACAATACACATACACACACATACATGCATACTACATACACATACTCGCACGCACGCAAATTTTGAAGCGGTCAGACATTCGGCTTTAAGTTTGGGAATCTTTCTTCTGAGCGCTATGTCTTCTGTCCAACGGCAAGCTGAGCAGAATATTAATTTGTCTTAATTTATTTTATTCGATTATCCTGACCTTTTGATTATGGTAGTAAAACTGACAACAAAATATGCAGTAATTCATTGACAATGTAGAGCGTAACATTGGAGAAAGCTGAAATAAAAGCTCTATGTGTGAAAATACTCTAGCACCGTATTCTATACAAAAGCAGGTGAATTATGTTAAAAAACATTGTTTACTGTTTTCAGTACAAACTGATGCTTTAAACACAGATGTAACAAAGTGTTTTCTTACAGTTCTGACTAACAGTCCTTTTGAGAACTAGGGGCAACATGTGTTTCTTGGCTTTTACTGTGATAATAATGAATCATCAAGGGAAATAAATTAAATATTATCTGAACTAGAAACATCAGGTCTGAATTTAAATATTCTTTTACTTGTTTCAGTCATTTGACCACGGCCATGCCGGAGCACTGCCTTTAGTCGAACAAATCGACCCCAGGACTTATTCTTTGTAAGCCTAGTACTAATTCTATCATTCTCTTTTGCCGAACCGCTAAGTGACGGGGACGTAAACACACCAACATCGGTTGTCAAGCGATGGTGTGGGACACAAACACACAAATATACACATATATATACTACTAGCGACCAGTGGTCCCGGTGCGCGCACACGCGCTGTCGCGCATCGGCGCTAGCTAGTCGTAAGTAGTCGATCCTACGACTTGCGCCTATGCAAATGAATAGATTCGCGCATGCGCGATAAAAACGCAAAGTAGTACCTATATAATACAATTTTACTTGTTGAGATACTTAAATGCTGTGAAGTCCTAAAGGATTATTTTCAAAGGTAAGAGACGAAGGAGTTCCCCCGATGCGCTGTGGAAGTATTTGGAGAATGAAGAATATACTTGTAAATCGTCAGAGATCTATTTCTTCTTCCTCAGTCACTTATGTTATTCTCAGACACTTTTGAAATACTAAAAGACTAGTCATTCAGTACAATTTAGGCATTTAAGCTAATGGCTGAGCTGAAAAGAAAATTTGATGAGGAGAGGAGAAACACTTCCATAACAATTTGTACCATACTTTTGTGAGGATTTTGTGAAACAGTCACGGCCATGAATATGATGTGGTTGACTTATAATGAGGATTATGGAGTTATAGAATCACTTAACAGTACTTCTGAGATGGTAGATAGCTATAGTCAAGAAATCTATCGTAAATTATTCAATATTTCTAAGATCTCTTTTAGAAACCTGAAAAAGATGGGGCTTATTTCTTCTTGTTTCCATTATAGCAATGCTCGAGAGAAATCATTAGCAGGTGGACCCAATCAAAACAGAACTCCAAATATGTAACAATTTCGCTGAAGAGTATCCAGCTACGAAGAAAAGGCTGTAGGCCAACACAAAATCTAAGGGGATGGTACCCAAGGAACAGAAATATATTTGCAAATAAAAAGTGGTCACTGTGAAAAGAAAGTTCAGCTCAACCTTTGTATAACTAGGATATATTTTACAAATTACAGAAAATGAATAATTGAATAGGGAAAGGGCTCTGGAGAAAAATCGCTGATTAATGATTAAATAGCTTGGATTTGATATATTTATATTTGCGAAAACAGTAACTTATTAGAATGTCGGTTTAATAAAACAACCAAAGATAAAATACTTATCTGTTGTCTTTACAATAGGTTAAAATTTTATTTAAAAAAGACATTTTTGATTTGCTATTCACATACATACAAGTATATATGCATGGGGTACGGTGCATATGTGTTTATTTGCATATATATATATAAATATATGTTTATGCTAAGTATTTGGATAAGTATATGTATATATTTTTACATCCTCTCTATTTGAGAGTTTCGTAGATAGTGATCGAAACCGGTTTGACTGATTTTGAGTTGGATTTTTTAGGAATATTTTAAGTGAATTCAGAAATAAAAATAATGAATGACAGGTTAAAATTATGTAATTTATTTTTGACTTTATTGTTTTGTGTATGTATGTAGAACAGAATCTAATTATATACACATATCTAATGTACAAACAGCTGTGGACTTATAACACCTTTCTTCCACCCCTTTAATTTTTTCTGTCGTTTGTACTCTGTATAAGTTGAACCTATTAATATAAATATCTATATATTTAGACTTAAAGTAAAAATTTGACTTTATTTTGAAGCATAAGCGCGGATATTTGCATACGATCGTACGAATTTGTTTCGTGGGGGTATGTATAAATATTTGTGACAATATTTCTTTGAATATTGTGCTGAGGATGAGACATAAGCTATTTTAATGCTTTAATCTCGAAATTGGACCAATGCACAATTGACTGTGGAGTTTTATTTTGTATTTTTCATTTGCTCGTCTACAACCTGTATTTTTGCAAGAGCTAAAGGTGGTTTTATAACGTTTGGGGGCTTATTCAGACATACAGGAGCAGGGTTTTTTCCTGTCCCCTTGTATAATTATATGATTTACATATATAATTATTTTAGTATATATTTATATTAAAATATTCATCATCCGAATGTATCCACCTTTTGCTTTCTCTCGTTTTGTATGTATACATATATACATATTTTGTATTTCATACCCAAATTAATATATTTAATACACTGGTGAAAATAATTTAAGACCGATGATAAAAGTTCTATTTCCTACAAAATATTTTCTTACTAACACCATACAAATTATTTTTATCTTTTACACATTATGCAGAATTTATTTCTCTTTCGAATGATGCAGACAATAACTGTTTTTATACAACTTGAAGAATTCTAATGCTAAATTAATATAAACGTTTCAAATTTACCGGCAAAATTAGTTTAAGACCGTATCATTATAATATTATTTAAAGCTTAAGATTGTAGCAAAAATGAGCAACAAGAACGAAATACATATTAGTACTTTGTACCGTAGCCTTTATTCTTAATAACGGCTGAACAACGCCTCAGCATTGAATTCGTTAAGTGATTACAAAATTCTATGGGAATGTTTTGCCATATTTCATTGATATAATCGAATAATTGTTTTAGATTAGATGGTTTTTTAGTATAGACTTTTTTTGGAAACATAATTCCATAAGTTCTCGATCGGATTCAGGTTCGGGCTCTGGGGAGACCCGATTACGTCAATATTATGGTGATCAAAAAGTTCCATATCCTTTTTGACTTTGTGCACAGGATTATTGTCCTGCTGATAAATAGCCCCCGGAGGCATCTGGTGAGTCAAATGTGGCACAACATTATCCTTTAGTAGATTCATATAACTTACACTACCTAGCTTTCCATCAACTTTAACTAGAGGACCAACACCAAAGGTACTAAATGCCGCACACACCATCACACCCCCATCCCCGCTTGCGCCGTCTTTTTCACGCATTTTGGATAGAATTCTTCGGTTGGTTGACGTCTGACGTATGTTTTACCATCTGATCCAAATATACGGAAGCGTGACTCGTCACTCCAAAGGGCCCTGCACCAATCTTCGGCAGTCGATTGAGTTGATTTCTTTCGGATGTAGTCCAAATTCTCTCAAACGGTTGTGGACGGTTTGTGGTGTCAAAATAACACCATTCTCGTTGGACATTTGTTTACAAATGTCAACGGTTGTCAGCATTCGGTTGCCTTCCGAAAGTCGGTGGATTCGACTGTCCAACTGCTCCGTCGTTTTTCTTGGGTCGCC
This sequence comes from Octopus sinensis, assembly GCF_006345805.1. Classification (NCBI taxonomy): domain Eukaryota; kingdom Metazoa; phylum Mollusca; class Cephalopoda; order Octopoda; family Octopodidae; genus Octopus; species Octopus sinensis. The sequence goes on from NC_042998.1 coordinate 185,303,984, forward strand.
AGTCCTTGGCCGATCATTATTTTGACCAGTCTCCGAGTATAACTTCCACGCTTGCACGCAAGCCATTTTACTGCACTTTAGTTGCTTGCTGATGTTCGAAAAGGTAACTTTTTGCTGGTGGAGTAATATGATTTTTGCTCTCGTGACTGGACTGAGGCTACGTTGTTTTCCCATTATTAATCAATTGTATAATAATGTTAAATTATAACACTATATAGTGCAATTTCTTTCATGTAGATTTCTCTTATGTGGTATTGTTGAGCGCACCCACAGGCTTAATTTATCACTTAGATGTAGTTCCTATGTCTGCTGATTGTTCAGCGTGGTAGCGGCAGCGACAGCCGCAAAAGAGAGTATATCTGCTGAGAGCTTTTCGGTGCAATTCAAAAATCACATGCTCCCACATGCTTCTCCGTGACAAGGTTAGGGCCTGGACTCTTCCAAACAGATGCGTGACATATCAGTTGAATTAGCCCTTCATTTACTCGACAAATGTTTTGTCGTCAATACTGCACATCCCCGTCTTTTGTGGAAAGGAAAAATTAGAAACCTTTTCTGACCACATGTTTCAATATGTTCGCTCAATGGAATTTGGCGAAAATTAGTGTCCCGGATTTGTTGTCTGTGGACTCGTGAGCGTTCCGATAATGCATTCCCTGTCTCGCCAATGTATGATTTATCGTAATTAGGGCCTTTAATGCAGTAGATCAAATTTCTGCTTTTGCAGTTCATATCTGTATTTGCGAAAATCTGTCCATTTTACATTCTAATAGATTTACCAGAGTGTGTGTGTGTGTTTTTGCATGTGTTTGTGTGTACCTCTCTCGCCTTGTGTGTGTGTATGGGTTTTTTTGCAACTATGAACTGTGTCTGTATGTATGGATGTGTATTTCCATGTGTGGACATGTGTCTCCTTATGTGTCTTTGTGTGAAGTGTGTGTGTATATATGGTCATGTGTTTCAGCCTTCATTTGTATGTGTGTGAGCGTGTGCTTGTCTGTTCAAATAACCTATGTACCTATCCGTCTGCATGTCTATCTGTTTACATTCATATCCATACGCTTACATACATGTGCATATACATGTACACACACTCACACATACATACATCTATCTACATAACAGCCCACTAACTATTCTACTCTACCTGTGGGTCTGGGGGCATAATATCTACTACGTATATTTCCTATTAAGTACTGGTGATGTTTCATTTATGGGGACGTACTCATGTATTTCTCTGAGTGTTGGGTCTTTGGGGTGCTTGGATAAAATGCAGATGTTGGTAGAGTATAGAGGACTGGTTTTTTTTTTGTCATCATATTGTCTTAAATGTTCATTTAGTCATTCTGCAATGCTCCTAGACGTCTCTCCTATGTATGTCATGTTCATACAAGCACCTTTTATGCATCTTATAAGGCACTAAAAGAGAATGACTCTCTCCAGACACAACAAAATATGCTTCAACACACATAAACTCACATAAAGAATCTTGCAAAACAAATCCAAACCGAAATCATCATCATCATCATCGTCGTTTAACTTCCGCTTTCCAGGCTAGCATGGGTTGAACGATTTTGACTGTGGGCTGGCGAACCAGATGGCTGCACCAGGCTCCAATCTTGATCTGGCAGAGTTTCTACAGCTGGATGCCCTTCCTAACGCCAACCACACCGAGAGTGTAGTGTGTGCTTTTTACGTGCCACTGGCACAGGGGCCAGTCAGGCAGTACTGGCAATGACCTCGCTTGAATCTTTTTACACGTGCCACCGGCACAGGTGCCAGTGAAGCGAAGTTGGTAACGATCACGCTCGAATGGTGCCCTTTTATGTGCCACGGGTATGGAAGCCAGTTGGCTGCTCTGGCAACGATCATGCTCGGATGGTGCTCTTAGCACCCTTCTAGCACAGGCACAAGTGCCAGTAAGGCGATGCTGGTAAATTCAGGGAAATAAATATTTTACAGTTACATAGATTACTTAGTGCAATTCTTATAACTGAGACATGAAACATACTAATTTCGTAACTCTGAAGCCCAATGTAAATAATGCACTTGCACTGTATCTAGCTAGTCTAACTCATTTATTGTAATCAGACAGCTTATCTTGTCATCAAAAGATTAATAACTATAGGTGACAGAAACAAATTAAAGGTTAAATAACAATGTGGATTAAGTTCAGAACTACTAGACCATGGGTTCATATCTGACTAGAAAAATTTGTGTTTTTATGCAGTTAATTTAGTTCTACAGGATTCAGGTTCCCTAATTGAAAATTAGGTATAACATGTATTTCTAGACAATTAATTAGCTTACATCACTTAGCATCTTACCTAGGAAGAAGATTTCTTTTTCAGATTGATGTACCATCTCTATGAATTACGTAAATTAGTATTAAGTAAATTAAGCAAATTAGTAATTAATAAATTAAACTACAAAGCAACCATCAACATATTCACAAAACAAACACAAACTGTTTATAAAATAATAGAATTGCTTTTATTTCTTTGATCAAAATTTCAAAAGTGTACGTAGCATTTGTATTAATACTGGCAACAGAAATGCAGTATTTTAGCTTAAATTTCAGCAAAAATTATATTGTTCCTTCAAAATCCTCAGAAAGGAAAGTAAGGTTATATAACATTCAAGCCATTCACAATGATATTAGTGACTTAAGTAGGTGTTAGTCTGCATCTATAAGACTTGAATTATTTTGTAAAGATTAATTAAAAAAAAAAAAGTACAATGACTTTGCCATGGGGAGTGGGAAAATCCAAAGTTTTGGACAGAGTCTTTCTTAAGGGAAAAGTTGACAGGCAAAATCTGTCAACTTTCTCTTGTTGTTGTTGTTAAGCAACAAGACGAGTAAGGGTGATGGCCAAGGGCTTAGGGGCAGGAGACCCCAGACCTTGGAAAAAAAAAAACTTTAGTCATCTTGTTGTAGTCGAGGGCTCTTTGTTGACGCCCGACACCACTGGGAGGTGGCCCTCGAAGTCGCTGGAAATGGAGATCTCCAGGTCCAAATTCTTGAACGGCCCAACTTTCTCTTGAAGAACTCTTTCCTTGATGTCAGATTTTCCAATCCCCAGAGTATGTAGCGAAATAGCTACAACTGGGAGTTGAACCAAAGTCATGAACTTAATTCTTCACCAGGAGCTTACTTACACAGAATGACAATAAAAATATAGCAATGTTTAAAAACATTTAAAAATCAAATACAAAAATAATCCTTGTTTAAGTAAGAGACAAGTGCCAAGAAATTTCCAGAATAGAAGTTAATTTTTTTGTTTTAGAGAATAAAATATGTCAAATTATGAAATTTATTTGATTGCTAAATGATTAGAAATTATTCTTTCTTTACTGGCGATGAGGGTCTTAATCAGAAGGATTATACAGGTGAATATAGTATTTCGGTATTATTTGACAGGTTTCATTATTAGATATGTTCCTGTTTACCAATTAGGTTTTACTGTAGTGTTTCTTTAATGTAGTCGTCAACCAGTTCTTCAAGTATACACAAGGAAACACAGCCTGCTTTCAACACAACATCATGGAAGTCCCGAATATCAAATTTGCTACCTGTAATAAAGAACATATCTTTTCTGAAAAAATACTGTTCAGTTAAATATGACACAAATGAATAATTATAGTATCAAATCTCAGTCATTATGACAAGGAATTCAATGCAATGGTAATTTTATTGTAACAAAGAACTAGAATTAGTAATCAAAATTTTATTTTTTTATTTTAGTTTCAGCTCATGAGGTGTGGCCATGCTGGGGCACTGCCATTAGGAAACATGAAGCTGCCGCACGCCCAGACCCGTGCGTGGAGCTCGGCGGCTGCTGCGACAGCCCATATGTGTCGGTCTCAGCCTAATATTTGCGCCGCGACCAATGCAGAAGGCCAACCGTATCATCGCGACCGGAAGGGGGGTCGAGCACAGGTGCACTGCCCTGGACCAGCCAAGCAGGCGCTGGCGGCTGCCAAACGCTGCGACCTGCGATCGCGGCTTCTTTACTTTCACGTTCATTTTTCCATGTAGCATGGGTTGAACAAATATGTTACTAAGGGATTATTTTGCAGCTAGATGACTCATCTGTCACTAAGCTTTACCTGCTTTTCAAGTATTTCATTCCATCTTCAAAGATGCAAAGCCAGTGAACGACCAGTTAACCAGAAAATGACAGCAATGTCACCACCTGTAGCTGTATGAATTTCAGAGAAGCATGAATGTACACAGACACATGTGTACACATACATATGTGTGTACACGAGAGGGTGCTGAAAAGTTCCCGGCTTTGGGTAAAAGGAAATACAGGACAATCAGTTAATTATGATTTTATTCAACATATTCCCCTCTCAGATTCACACACTTATTGCAGCATTCCTTCAGTGTTTCTAAGCCCTGTAAAAGAACTTGGACGGTTGGGCCTCCAACCAGGCCTTTCACAATACCCTTAAAGCCGGGTACTTTTCAGCACCCCGTCATACAGAATTTCTGTCTACCAAATCCCCTCACAAGGTTTTGGTCAGCCCAGAGCACTTTCCCAAGATGCTTCATAGTAGCATTAAATTCAAGACTACATGGCTAAGAAACAAACTTTAGCCATAGCTATACCTATAATATTTATCCTAATATGAGAAATTTTGACCTCTACATTCTGAGACAAAATTCCATAAGGTTGATATTACCTTTCATTGTAAAGCAGGGGGAAAAAATAAATATTACAAAATATTGTTTGCAAATTTTGGCACAAGATCAGCAAGTTCGGGAGAGAAGGAAAGTCGATAACATTGACCCCAATGCTCAACTGGTACTTATTTTCTGAACTCCGAAAGGATGAAAGGCAAAGTGAACCTCAGTGGAATTTGAACTCAGAACTTAAGGACAGACAAAATGTCACTAAGCATTTTGCCAGGCATGCTAACGATTCTGTTAACTCACCCCACTTAATATTACAAAAAAATTACAATTACCGTACATCCTCAAATATAATCTACATTTTTTCCCCAAAATTTAAAGGTCAAAATATACGAGGTTAAAAATGAAAATTATTTACTAAGCAATGTCCGAGTCTCTATTTGCTGTCTGGCAAATATTTCTTTATTTTCTGCAAACAAAATGCACAAAAAAGCTACACGTTTGCATAATGTTATATATACCATAATAATAAAGGACGTTACCATATAATTTTTACAAACCAAGGACGTTATATAGACCTCCTTGACTCAAGTTAGAGAAGGGGTGCGTATTATATACAAGGTTTAGGTTTTTCAGAGGTACAGCCCCCTATAAATCCCCTGTGAATTATACTCAAGGGCGGACTATACTCGAGGATTTACGGTAATTCAATCAATTTTTATTCAATGTAGAAGATTTATCTTCAATATTATCAGTTCAATAATATTGCTTCATAAATTTTCATCATAAATGTTGCTTTATTCAATGCTATTTCCAACCCATGTAAACATGGAAAATACACAGACGCTGACACCAACACCATTGTCCCATACCTATAGTTCCTATTCTATTTTGCCTAATTTACTGAAAAAGATCTCATCAAACTTTAAAATTGAAAATCCAAAAGACTCAAAAAAAAAATAACAGACAGACAATAAAAATATATGATTACAATGAGAAAGTAAAAGTGGACAATTCAATGGAATCACTGCAAACAAGACAAAATGAATAAATTCTATGAAAACTAAAAGACAGCAAATGGATAAGAAACATTTACCTAGAGCCTTTTCAGCTTTCCTTCGAAACTCCCAGATTTTCAGCTCTCCAATTTTGTAACCAAGAGCCTGCAAAATAAAAGATTCAGATAGATTAATATTCAGTTTTATTAGAAAGGAAAGTAATAACAAAAATTTGATAAACCTGAAAATTCAATTAAAGCAAACTAAAACATTTATTAGGAATAAAATTTATATCTGGAATTTCAAATGAATTCATAGAAATCATGTATTAGAATTATCTCCATCCGAACGTGGTCGATGCCAGCACCGCCTTGACTGGCGTCCGTGCCGGTGGCACGTAAAAACCACCAACCGATCATGGACGTTGCCAGCCTCCCCTGGCATCTGTGCATGTAAAAAGCACCCACTACACTCACAGAGTGGTTGGCGTTAGGAAGGGCATCCAGCTGTAGAAACACTGCCAAATCAGACTGGAGCCTGGTGCAGCCTCCTGACTTTTCAGACCCCAGTCAAACCGTCAAACCCATGCTAGCATGGAAAACGGACGTTGAATAATGATGATGATGATGATGATGATTGCTTTGTACTAAAACTATTGATGCCTTTCTTAAGCACAAAACTATCTTCTGCGAAAGTGCCAGAATTCACCCCATTTTTGAATGGAGACTTAAGCTCAATTCAGACTGTTAAATGAAGTTGCTGGAGACCTTGGTCAAACTCTGGCTGGAGAGGATTGGTACAGGAAAGCTATATGTCTGACAGCATTCAGTTCTTTACCATACCTCCAGAAAGAATCAGAAGTGGTTCTCAGAGAATTTCAACAACTTCTCCAATCCTAATTTCTGGCCTCCTAATTACCCCGATTGTAATCCTATGGAGTACTATGTGTGGGGCACAGTTGAGAAAGACATTAGCTGCTGTGCCTGCAACACCAAGACCGGGCTGGTGGCCAAAATCAAGGTGTTTAATGATCTTCCCAGAAATTCAGTGAGGAATGCTTGTGTAGTCTTGAGTAGACAAAGACATCTACTTGGCTGTTCCACCATTGACACAATGAAATATCGAGAATGCAGCAGCTGGAGAGAGAGACGGCTGCACTAGCAGTCCGTTCATACTCGTTTTCAGATGAGCAACGTGAAATTATGATCATGAACACAATACATTGCCCAGTCCAAGTTTTGAACCCTCAACTTTAACACTCTTAAGCCTAACACTCTTAACTAGGTCACACACCATCTACAACACGTACGCACATGCACTTACCCACAAGGGGCTAAACACGGAGAGGACAAACAAGGACAGGCAAACGGATTAAGTCGATTACATCGACCCCAGTGCGTAACTGGTACTTAATTTATCGACCCCGAAAGGATGAAAGGCAAAGTCGACCTCGGCGGAATTTGAACTCAGAACGTAACGGCAGACGAAATACGGCTACGCGTTTCGCCCGGCGTGCTAACGGTTCTGCCAGCTCGAGAAGTGCCGAATACATTACGAATTAATAAATCTAATCACAAATTCAAAATTAAGTGATTTTTTTCTTTTTTTAAATTTAGGACAATTTTGAAATAAAGCAGGCGTCAAACAATGAGTTACATTTACTAAACACTAAGGTTTCATCTTCGCACATTCAACCGTCAATTCAAATTATTGACAGGGAAATAAAAGTAGAACAATGACATGTAAGGGAGACAACTTAGTATTTACTTCAACTGAAATTGCCTCCCTTTGAATATTTTTTTTTTCATGCCGATAGCCATTGTGATTAGCGCTCTGTATAAAAAAATAGTAGAGATCGGGTTTTGTATAGAATCAATAGAATTAAGGGGAAAAAACAGAAGAATAACTTAGCAACAGCTGCAAGGCATCCTCAACTGAACAAAACTATAGTTAAAGTGTTACAGCCATAACTAACCTTGGTAGGCAATGCAATGATTTGAGGGAGATTCAGATACTATTTCAAGCACGTAAAGCAACTACATAAAAGCTTTAAAATCATCAAATCGCCTCAGTCACGCACGAAGGTCATTGAAACCAACGACTTGTGTGCTGGAGCATTGTCCTGGTGAAACAAAAACCCCTTTCATCACTTTTTCTGGGCGTTTCGTCTTGATAGCCTTTCGTATCTGTCTCAGCAACTTGACATAGTACTCTTTTGCTTGTTTCTGTCATTTAACTGTGGCCATGCTGGAGCACCGCCTTTAGTCGAGCAAATCGACCCCAGGACTTATTCTTTGGAAGCCCAGTACTTATTCTATCGGTCTCTTTGCCGAACCGCTAAGTTACGGGGACGTAAACACACCAACATCGGTTGTCAAGCGATGTTGGGGGAACAAACACAGACACACAAACATATATACATACATATATATACATATACATATATACAACGGGCTTCTTTCAGTTTCCATCTACCAAATCCACTCACAAGGCTTTGGTCAACCCGAGGCTATAGTAGAAGACACTTGCCCAAGGTGCCATGCAGTGGGACTGAACCCGGAACCATGTGGTTGGTAAGCAAACTACTTACCACACAGCCACTCCTGTGCCTTTTCTCCATTAATAGCATGGCTCTTTCCAAGGCAGTCAATAAATATGCCTTTTGCATCCCAAAAACATGATGCCACCAGCTTCCCTGCAGACTAAACTACCTTCGCCTTCTTTGGAGCAGGTGAGGAGGGGGTGTTTCTACTGAATGGATTGTCTCTTTGTCTCTGCCTCAAAGTACTGAACCCAACACTCATCCTGGCTAATCAGCTGGATCTGTCTCAATGTCAGATTTTCCCATAATGTGATCAGCCTGATGCACTTTTGGTCAAATGTCAGGAGACGTGGCATCCATCAAACAGAAACCAAAAAGAATATATATTGATCAACTTCTAGAAGACTCTGGATCTCAAGTTGAGGATATGAAAACTGCTATGGAAGATCAGGGCATCTAGCATGGAGATGCGTGGCTTAGTGGTTAGGGTGTCAGCATCATGATTGTAAGATTGTGGTTTCGATTCCTGGACTGGGCGATGCGTTGTGTTCTTGAGCAAAACACTTCATTTCACATTGCTGAGAGAAGGTGGTGAGTTGGCAGAAACGTTAGCACGGTGGGCGAAATGCATAGCTGTATTTTGTCTGCCATTACATTCTGAGTTCAAATTCCACCGAGGTCGACTTTGCCTTTCATCCTTTCGGGGTCGATAAATTAAGTACCAGTTACGCACTGGGGTCGATGTAATCAACTTAATCCATTTGTCTGTCCTTGTTTGTCCTCTCTGTGTTTGGCCCCTTGTGGGTAGTAAAAAAATAGGTATTTCGTCTGCCGCTACGTTCTGAGTTCAAATTCCAACGAGATCGACTTTGCCTTTCATCCTTTCGATTTGATCGAGGCAAGTCGCCTAACAAGATAGACAGAAAGATCTCTTAATCCTTATATTTTAGGTAATCTTTAAGCAATTGAAACTACTTAGAAAATAGTTAGGGAAATGAACCAATGTTCATTATTCAGCCCCAGAGGCAAATGAATAATGTGCTTAGAAAAACAATGAGCAAGGAGGGGAGTTTTGATTAATCTGGTATCTTAAGAACTGAAATCTTCAAAGTGATAAATTCAAAATCTGGACACTGTAATAGTGGCAGGAGGAGGAGGAAAGATGAGCAGACCAATTAAGTAGTTAACTAGTTCAGAGGAACTGAGGTTATTGAATCAATGACAAAAGATGTGGAGGTGGGGAGGGTGAGATAGAGAGGGAGAGAAGAAGAGAGTGGGGAAACTACTATATGTAAAGACTTGATATTTCTACTTTTTTAAATATTTTATTAATCGAATTTTAATTTTAAAATCTATTTTTATCTTTTACTTGTTTCAGTCATAAGACTGCAGCCAGTGTTTAGTCAAACAAATCGACCCCAGTACTTATTTATGTAAGCCTAGTATTTTTTATTGAACTACTAAGTTATGAGGATATAAACAAACCAACACCGGCTGTCATGCTGTTGTTGTTGTTAAGCAGCAAGATGGGTAAGAGTGATTAGGTGATGGTCTAGGGCTTAGGGGCGGGAGATCCCAGACCTTAGTAAAAAAAAACTTTGGTCGTCTTGTAGTTGAGGGCTCTTCATTGACACCACTGGGAGGTGGCCCTTGAAGTCACTGGAAATGGAGATCTCCAGGTCCAAATTCTTGAATGGCTGGCTGTCATGCAGTAGTAGTGGGGGAGGACAAACACAAACCCAAAGACCGACAACATACACACACACACATATTTGACAGGCTTGCTCAAAGTGTCCATCTACAATATTTACTCTGAATTTACAATATCCCAGGGCTATAATAGAAGACACTTGCCCAAGGTGTTATGCAGTAGGACTGAACTTGAAACCACATAGTTGCAAAACAACATTTCTTAATCACTTGGCCAAATGGCGAAAAAATTTATTATATCCCTCATAATATTATGCAATCAACATTTGGCGTTAGGAAGGGCATCCAGCCGTAGAAACACTGCCAGATCTGACTGGGCCTGACGAAGCCTTCCAGCTTCACAGACCCCAGTTGAACCGTCCAACCCATGCTAGCATGGAAAGCGGACGCTAAATGATGATGATAATGATGGTGATGATTACAACTATTTTTTGTAATAAATTTCAATAATTTGTTAAAATTTGTCACAATATTATTCAAATTAGTTTTTTTATATTTAAAAACAAAAAAGCAACAAAAATAATACATGAAAAGATATATTTCAATAGAATTTCATGAATAATAGAAACATTGTCTGAAAATTCCAGCTTTACCTGTCCTGGCCATGTAATATAACGATCAACTTCGTTTGAAATGGATAAGGAATCAATAGGGCAGTTTTCGTTCATATAATCAATAGCCTTCTGACGTGACCACCTGAAGATAGATAATTATTTGTAAATCATTCACAAAAACTATTACTTAAAAGACATTTTTGTATATTTAAACATACAAAAATCTATAAATGCAAGTGTACACATGTTCTTTCTCTTATATGCATATATATATATAGAGAGAGAGAGAGAGACAGACAGACAGACAGATAGACAGTAGAGAGAGAGAGATGTTTTTATATCAGAATGTCAGTTTATAATTAAGTGGTTGACATTAGAATATCGTTATAATAGAATAAAAACAGATGCACCAACAATTCATGAAACTATTTGACATGCGATGTCAAGATGCACACATATACACACGCACACACACACATATGCATACTACACACACACACACTGCTTGTGAAGACCTGTTGAGGCAAGTGAAATCGAAATCAAATTTGGTGACTGGCACCCATGCTAGCGGGATGCAAAGAGCACCATACGAGCGTGATCGTTGACAGAGCGGCTAACCGGCTTCCGTGCCAGTGGCACATAAAAGGGCACCATTTGAGTGTGATCGCTACCAGCGTCACCTTACTGGCACTTGAGCCCCATGCTAGTAGGGTGCTAAGAGCACCATCTGAGCATGATTGTTGCCAAAGCAGCTAAGCGGCTTCCATGCCGGTGGCACGTAAAAGGCACCATTCGAGCGTGATCGTTACCAGCATCGCCTTACTGGCACGTGAAAAGACATTCGAGCGAGGTCATTGCCAGTACTGCCTGACTGGCCCCCGTGCCAGTGGCACGTAAAAGCACCCACTACACTCTCGGAGTGGTTGGCATTAGGAAGGGCATATTTTAAACGTAGCTTGGCATGTCTTTTCAAACACAGCAAAATCCCAGAAGTCTTGGTCCCTTGTCATCTCCTCTGTGAGTCTCAACATCTGTAGATCCTTTCTCAGCACTTCATCCCCACATCTTCCTGGGTCTACTCCTTCCACGTGTTCCCTCTACAATTAGAGATCAGCACCACTTGATGCAAAGAATTGTACAGTACTGCTTTTCTGCACATTATCTGCATTGAGTACATAGTATAGAATTTCTCCTTCCTCCTTTTCTGCATATCCAGCATAACCACATCTTAGTTGGTAATAATAGTTTTCTCTTTTGCTAATACTTTCATCTGTGCATAATTGAATCTAGGGCTTCTCCAATCCAAACATGTACGAAGGTGGGCTGTAAAGTTCATAGGTTGACTATGAACAAGTAATGCTAGAGCTATGAAAAGTTGTATACATTAATTTCAACACTTCTTATTAATAACAGCTTTGTTTCTTTCCAGTTAAACAGACATCTGACTGTTCAAATAAGACTTCAAAAGTAACTAATAGCTACTTCTCTTGAAAATGGACAAAATTCGGCATCGTGGTTTTATCAAGTACTTGCAGAAAAAGGGTTTAGCCCCCAAGAACATTTATGCTGACAAGGTTGCTATATTAGGGGATGATGCACCAGCTTTATCAACAGTGCAAAAGTAGACAGCTGAATTTAGGAGGGAAGGGAGTCTTGAAGATGACCTAAGACGACCTAAGATGACCTAAACTATCACCACTGAGGAAAACGTTGATTGTGTTCACCCCATGGTGATGGATGACAAGTGATTGACCATGAATCAAATAGCCAATGCTGTTAGCATATCCCTTGAGAGGCTTGAGAATATTCTGCATTCCGAACTTGGCATGATGAACGTTTCTACTTGATGGATGCCACATCATCTGACACCTGATCAAAAGCACACCAGGCTGCCCACATCATAGGCTTTCGCTGTCTTCATATCCTTAAAAGTCAATAAAATATTTGATGTTTTTAAACACACCTTATTTTTTAAATTTTTAACTACATCAGAAAATAAAGAATATCTTGATGACAGACTTACCTCATGGCATGAATTCCTGTATCAACCACAAGGCGACATGCTCGGTGCATTTCAAAATTGTAACGGCCCAACCTAAAAGTTTTAAATTCATACAAGGAAACAACCATTAAGATACAATACAGACATAAAAATACTATTTCCAAAAGTAAATGATGAATTAATAGTTTAAATTTCTCAAGTGTTTTCCTTTATAATATGTTTTTTTTTAATATTGAAACAGCATTAAAAAGAACATCAAACTGTATTGTGTTCACATTTACTTACAGTTTATAGTTATCTGTATACAATCCCATCTCTTTTCCAAGTGCTTCACAGTAAAGGCCCCAACCCTGTCAAAAGCAAAATAAATAAATAAATATATATATATATTTAATAAAGTATTGAGTGGGTATTATCTGATGGTTGATGATTGATTTAGGTATGTTTCTCCATTTTCTCATTTTGTATTATAAATATATATATATATATATATATATATATTTACATCTAATATACTCTTTTTACTCGTTTCAGTCATTTGACTGCGGCCATGCTGGAGCACCGCCTTTAGTCGAGCAAATCGACCCCGGGACATATTCTTTGTAAGCCCAGTACTTATTCTATCGGTCTCTTTTGCCGAACCGCTAAGTAACGGGGACGTAAACACACCAGCATCGGTTGTCAAGCAATGCTAGGGGGACAAACACAGACACACAAACATATATATATATATATATATACGACAGGCTTCTTTCAGTTTCCGTCTACCAAATCCACTCACAAGGCTTTGGTCAGCCCGAGGCTATAGTAGAAGACACTTGCCCAAGGTGCCACGCAGTGGGACTGAACCCGGAACCATGCGGTTGGTAAACAAGCTACTTACCACACAGCCACTCCTGCGCTATATATATATATATTATATATATATATTTACATCTAATATAGGACAACATTTTTGAAAAAATTTTATCAATGGCCAGCATATTAAAAAAATACCTTTAAAGGTTAAATTTATAAACAACTTATAAACAAGGGCAAAAGAAAACAATTTTATCCTACATTAGTGATAAATTATATGGTTATTGACGATTAAGTCTATTTTGGCATATTTGGCATTGAAATTTTTTTCTTTTGCCCTTGTTTATAAGTTGTATATATATATATACATATATATATATATATATATATATATATTTATAAGAATATATGAATAATTGGGTACACTATCAGCAGTATATTGAATAGGTACTATCCCTTAGTTGGTTTCCCAACCTCTAACTCACAATACATATATATATACATAAATATATATGTGTGTGTGTGTGTATATATATATATATATATATATATATATATATATAAGAATTTTTTACATAATAAGATAAAAAAACCAAGGCTGTATAGATATTAGAGCATTTATAGATAGAAGGTCTTACAGCTGTTTCTAGGATATTAATTAATAATATCCCTTCACCAGATATCTCTTCATCGGATATGTAGTCAAACCACACATACATAAGTGAGTTCTAAATGCCATTCATACTCTCACATACACATACATGCATGCACAACACACACACACACACATGCAGAGCAGTCAATTAGACCTACCAAATCAATACATTACTCACATCAGATGCACACAAAGGTGCAGTCACACTGCTAATCTAACACACAGGTGTAACAACATTCTCTCTCTCTATCCGCTCAGTTGAAGTCGACTCTCGGTCACTCATTGGATCAGTGTCCTCCAGTCAGTTCTATCCTGGGCCGCTTCTTTCAGATTGGCTATGTCCATTCCGGTATCACTCCTGATGGTTTCAAGCCAGCGGGTTCTTGGTCGGCCTCTTCCTCTCTTGCCACTGATCATTGTGAGCATGATGTCCTTCTCCAGGGATTTTCTCCACATAATATGACCGAAATATGCCAATCTACGCTTGGTGATCCCAGCTTAATATTTTCCAAATAATGATGATTCGAGGAATGAAAGTAAATATCTCCAAATATATCAAAAATAAAAACTAACAAAAAAATTACTTACTTCCATATAAGCAGTATGAAGCAGAAAGCGAGAAGGTGCAAGATAATATTTCATATCCTGCATGAAGCATCGAAATGCTGGACAGTTTTCTATTTTCAAGGCCGCTGATGCCTGAAGGGAAAAAAATAAAATTGGAGAAAATCAGAATAGCATTAATAAAACGCATGTTACAAATAAGAGATCCGTGCAGTTGCTAGAAATTAATAGCCAAGTCTCCTTCAATTTCAATACTGCCCTCTTAGAAATGGAAGGATATATTGTCTACTGTCATCCAGAGAATACCAAACCTGGAACAAAAGATAGAATGGTCTTGACCAGAATATCTTTGATTATATGGCTGTTTGATCAGAAGTGAGTTGAGGCTAAACAACAACTCTAGTTGTGGAAGCACTCCGTCGGTTACGACGATGAGAGTTCCGGTTGATCCAAATCAACGGAACAGCCTGTTCGTGAAATTAACGTGTAAGTGGCTGAGCACTCCACAGACACGTGCACCCTTAACGTAGTTCTCGGGGATATTCAGTGTGACACAGAGAGTGACAAGGCCGGCCCCTTGAAATACAGGTACAACAGAAACAGGAAGTAAGAGTGAGAGAAAGTTGTGGTGAAAGAGTACAGCAGAGATCACCACCATCCCCTGCCGGAGCCTCGTGGAACTTTTAGGTGTTTTCGCTCAATAAACACTCACAACGCCCGGTCTGGGAATCAAAACCGCGATCCTATGACCGCAAGTCCGCTGCCCTAACCACTGGGCCACAACTCTAGTTACCATGATGGGAACTTCAACACAGGTTATCCACTCTGAACAATATAGTAGCTAAATATGTTTTAACAGCCTCGGAGGTAAGAAAGCTCACTTGCGAGATAGAAATGCAGATCTCCATATTACTGACCTTACAAAAATCATACCTAGGGTAATGAGAAGATACTCAATCAACATAGTAGTTATTTATATATTAATTGCACTTACAACATGCTTAGCATCACAGGAACCAGTAGGCTGGAAAACCATCAAGATGGCTGTGGAGGCAGCAGAGGTAACTGTGGATCAGGCGGTGCAAGCACTGGAAGGCGTAGTGTTACCAGAGATAGTGCTAATTGGACACAAGCTCTGAAGGCTTGATCAACCTCAGTCGGGTCACCCAGGAGAAGGCGTCTGATGTCAAATGATCCAAAACACATAATGACCCAAGAAAACATCACTGATGATGTGTCTAGGTGCATCACAAGATGATGTATGGAAAAATTGAAATTTGAAATTGTCTCCCCTACTTTTTCTGACCACAATTAGTCATTCAGATAACGATAATTTTCAACACTAATTAAAATTTCTAATCCTAACCTTAACTGCATTAAGTCAGAAATGTTGCTCTTTAGTAGGCTGGGACACATCTTCAGAACATTCCTAACTTGTAAAAGCGAGGATCACATTTTTACACTCACATCATAAATTTCTATGTATTCTATTACCTTCCAAGTTTCAGTTTGACCAGCTGACTCTTAGTTAAGAGGATCTCTATGAACTTTTCAGAATCTTCATATCTAAGATGACTCTGTATTTAACACTCTTGCACAAAAAGTCACCCATTTTCTCTCCAACTCTATACAAAAACTCTTCTCAAACTCTCCTTCCTGGCCTCATCTATTTTATCAACATGAGCACACATGTGCTCATCATCATCATCATAGTTTAACGTCCGTTTTCCATGCTAGCACAGGTTGGACGGTTCAACCGGGGTCTGGGAAGCCTGGAGGCTGCACCAGGCTCCAGTCTGATCTGGCAGTGTTTCTACAGCTGGATGCCCTTCCTAATGCCAACCACTCCATGAGTGTATTGGGTGCTTTTTACATGCCACCAACACAGGTGCCAGGGGAGGCTGGCAGCGGCCACGATTGGTTGGTGCTTTTTACGTGCCACCAGCACTGAAGCCAGTCAAGGCGGTGCTAGCATCGGCCATGTTCGGATGGTGTTTTTTACATGCCACAGTGCACAACTGCTCCAATATATGAAAATATGTGACAGTGTATCTCAACTTGATAAAAAGAATCTATCTACAATTCATTGCCTTTAATTTCCAACATCTCAAAGGTGATGAAAAGTCATACACAACTATTGCCTTTATAATTTGAATCTCTTTCCTTTCTTAATGCTCATCAGCATGGTTTCTACTGCAGACCTGCTTTCTCTATCTTACCTTTGAGGATTTGGGCACCACCAATGATGTTGTCCCTGACATCATCAAAGCTTTTGACTATATGTGACACATGAACACCCAACTTAAGTTGCCCACATATACACTCCATCAGTTCTTACCCCTTGGATTTATGTCCCATGTCTCCATCAACCAGGTGGAAAAACTAAAGTACTGAATTGCATTTAATCATTTAATTTGATATCTACACATCATATACCTGCTCAGTCAAGGTTAACAGGAGCTGCACTACAAAGCCACCACCACCAACAATAACACAGTTAACTGAAGATACCCAACAATAATACCACCACCACATACATTAAGACCTTCACAACTAATTCTCATGGTTCTAGGATGAATATCAAGATTTAAGTTCAAAAAGTGTATGGTTATTACAGGAACTGGTATGATGCTTGTGCTGTGTAAATACCATTACTGGGATCTGACTCAGTTATAATCTTTATATATAAAAGTAAGGTTGTGTGTCTGTCTCCTATGATTTAGATTCCTAACTACTCCCACATTTTGCGGTGCAGTTTAACCAAAACCGGGTATCTTATAGTTGTGATTCATATCGAGCCCTTCTGGGTATTAGCGCGCGTCTACGATGAGTCTACGATTTAAAAAAAAATTCACCATCATTTTTTTCTATTTTAATGCATTTTTTTCGCTAAGGGAAGTAACTCTCTAAAAATGTCTACGATTAGTCAACGATTTTTTAAAAAATTTACCATCATTTTTTTTCCATTTTTAATGCATTTTTTGCTATTTTTTTGCTATAACTCTCTAAAAATGCTTATATAGTTATTTCCCTTACAAACCTGAGCAACGCCGGGCGATACTGCTAGTTGCTTATAAAATTATTTTTCAAAAAATATCTAAGTTAATATTTAACTTTAAGATACTAATTCTCTCAAATTATCAAAGAATGTTGGATTTACTAGAACTTCTCTCCAATCTGAAAATTTTAGATAAAACTAACCTGGGTATGATGACCAGGAATTCCTTCATGTAAACATAAGGCAGGTATTTCATATTTAGGGCTACAAAGAAAAAAATTTGAAATATATTTAGAAGAAAATAATCAGACATTTTAAGAAGAATTACACTTTTCTTTTGTTTGACCAGGGAAATGGAAGTGAATATACAACAGAATAAAATTTTCGAATAGTTTATAGGCAAACATTCATCAATAGATTTAACCAATAAATATATCTTTCTTTTTAAAAAACAATCATCCTTCTACAATCAATTAAAAAGTAATTGTTTATTCACCCAATGCATCATCATCACCATCATTTAACGTCTGCTTTCCATGCTAGCATGGGTTGGACGATTTTGACTGAGGGCTGGCGAACCAGATGGCTGCACCAGGCTCCAATCTTGATTTGGCAGAGTTTCTACAGCTGGATGCCCTTCCTTATGCCAACCACTCCGTGAGTGTAGAGGGTGCTTTTTACGTGCCACTGGCATAGGGGCCAGTCAGGCGGTACTGGTAATGACCTCGCTCAAATCTTTTTACACATGCCACCGGCACAGGTGCCAGTAAGGTGATGTTGGCAACGATCAAGCTTGAATGGTGCCCTTTTACGTGCCACCGGCACGGAAGCCAGTTGGCTGCTCTGGCAACGATCACGCTCAAGTATGATATGATAAATTTATCATACTCAAGCATGAGTATGATAAATAGAGTCAGTTACTTGATCAGTTCTAAACTAGGTTATCTGTTAATTAGTGATTAGTCATACTGACTCCTGTGAATGATAATTCAGAGACTTACACTTTTCTCAAATTTTTTAGTGGAACAAGTGAAGTAGCAACAAACAAGGGTTAAACATGGCAACAGACTCAGATTTGCTGGTGCATGTCTCAGTGGTTAGAGCGTCAGGCTCCCAATCATGAGAGAGTGAATTTGATTCCTGGACCAGGCTGCGTGTTGTGTTCTTGAGCAAGACACTTTATTTCACATTGCTCCAGTTCATTCATCTGTAGAAATGAGTTGCGACGTCAATGGTGCCAAGCTGTATCGGCCTTTGTCTCTCCCTTGAATAACGTCAGTGGCATAGAGACGGGAGGCTGGTATGCATGGACGCCTACTGGTCTTCTATAAACAACATTACCCAGACTTGTGCCTCAGAGGGGAACTTTCTATGTGCTATCCCATGGTCATTCATGACCAAAACGGGGTTCTTTTACCACTTATACACTAGTGCTTGCTATACAGTAGTTACTCCATACTAATTTACTATTTCACATAATTTATTCTCAAAGATAATAGTAGTAGCAATAACACACTTATATTAGAAAAATATCCAGTAAACTTTCATATGTAACTTTAAAAATTGAGGAATAAATAGCTGGGTATCAAAAAGAAATTAAGAAACATAAATTCTTACCTGACATCAAATTTACTGGTGTTGATCATATAAGTGCCCATTCGGGAGCCATCTGGTGTTCCAGCCAAGTAGAAAGCAGCTGGAGAACTATCCATACCTTCAGGAGTAGGCTTGATTCTTTCAAGGTGAAGAGAAGAATAGAGGACAAGAAAATAAATTTATATGTGTTGGGTTGCTGTTTTTTTTTTCTCATATTTTTATATGTGATTACTCTTTTACACATTTCAGTCATTTGATTGTGGCCATGCTGGAGCACCGCCTTTAGCAGAAGAAATCGACTCCAGGACTTATTCTTTGTAAACCTAGTACTTATTCTATCGGTATCTTTTGCCAAACCGTTAAGTTTTGAGGACATAAACATACCAGCATCGGTTCTTGAGCAATGGTGAGGGGACAAACATAGATACAAAGACACACATACATATATATATATATATATATATATATATATATATGACAGCCTTCTTTCAGTTTTCATCTACCAAATCCACTCACAAGGCTTTGGTTGACCCAAGGCTTTAGTAGAAGACACTTGCCTAAGGTGCCATGCTGTGGGACTGAACCCAGGACCACGTGGTTGGGAAGCAAGCTTCTTACCACACAGCCACGCCTGCACCTATCTATATTGGAAAAGTAACATGTTTCTAGTTTTACAAATATTGTTAAATGAGAATACTAATTAAGCAATGTTAATGATGGAGTAGATCTTTATTGAACTCAAAAGCTTATGACTCAGAGGAGAGAAAATCATCATCATCATCATTATCATTTAATGTCCGCTTTCCATGCTAGCATGGGTTGGACGATTTTGACTGAGGGCTGGCAAACCAGATGGCTGCACCTGGCTTCAATTTTGATCTGGTAGAGTTTCAACACCTGAATGCCCTTCCTAACGCCAACCACTCCGAGAGTGTAGTGGGTGTTTTTACGTGCCACCTGCACGGGAGCCAGTCAGGCGGTACTGGCAATAACCTTGCTCAAATCTTTTTAGACATGCTACCGGCAGTAAGGCAATGTTGGTAACGATCACGCTCGAATGGTGCCTTTTATGTGCCACCAGCACAGAAGCCTGTTAGCTGCTCTGGCACCGGATCTTTAATGAACATGCTTTTTTTTTTTCAATGATATCAATGGCATAAGTGAGAGTTGCTCATATGTCATAGAATTTTAATTGTCATGCCTAGTACCTTGCAAAGTAAATAATATATGCTGACTGAACACTTTGTAGGGACAGTAAAAAGCTATCAACAATCAAAAGTTACCAAATTTCAAAAATATGTAAGATACACCATTACCAAGAAATTTCAAAATATTTATCCATTTCTTTAAATTTAAGAAGTAAGCTATGTTTACAAAACTTTGTTGTCCAACCCATCCCAGCGTGAAAAACAGATATGAATGGACAGTATTGACAACGACGGCTCAAAGAAACCTTTGAGTCTAACCATAATATAATACTGTAAATCCTCGAGTATAATCTGCCCTTGAGTATAATACGCAGGGTATTTTTAGAGGGGTGTACCTCTGAAAAATCTAAACATTGTGTATAACACGCACCCCTTCTCTAACTTGAGTCGTGTGTAATTAAGCCAGCAGCACCTAGTCGAACAAACACTTCCACGCATGCGTAATACAATAATGGTGATGTTCTTAACTGTTATATGGGAATGTAAATGTTTGCAAATTGTGTTTGTTACATGATATTCTGTGTTCTGAATACTTTTATTTTAATAAATGTTGCTTACTGCAAGTTATGGATGATCCCTTTATGACTTCATTGCTTTTAGGCTTAGCTTAAGGGATTTTTGCGCCCTACATCACAAAATGCATTTGAATAAACATTGCCAGACAGCAAATAGAGACTCGGACATTGCCTAGAAAATAATTTTCATTTTTAACCTCATATATAGTACGCACTAGGGATTTTGACCTTTAAATTTTGGGGAAAAAAATGTGGATTATACTCGAGGATTTATGGTATATATTTTTCAGAATTATAGTTTTCTGCTCTATAAATCTGGTAGATAATCTACACCTCATCCATTTGATACAACTAGATTACACTTGGTATATTTCCTATGTTTTCTATTACAATTAAACAGAAATGTTTCTTTCTGGCATATTGAAAAATAACCTTTATAATATTTTGGCTCATAGCCACAAACAGAATTTGATATTCAAATTTCAAATGACATTCTTTTAAAATGGAAAATAGTGGATGCATATACTAGCTAGTGTTGAAAATAGCAATCACAATTGCTCACTGACTGACTTATTTCCCATCCTCTCTCTTTCCCTAGCACAACATGCATCCACCCTTCATTTGTTCTATACTCCCTCTGCCACAAAACTTCATCACTGCTTCCTTGTTGTATCCATACTTTCACTTATTTTCTCAAGAGCTCACGTGACCATGAGCAAATACAATCACCCAGCAACTTGCTCACCCTTGACCCAGTTTAATATCTTGGATATGACAGCTAAGGAGAGAAAGTGTTGCACCAGTACTAGACTGGTACTCCTTTTTTTAACTCAGTGGGCTGGAGCAACATAAAACAAAATGCCTTGCTCAAAGATGCAATGCCTGCTTTTATATATAGAACACTCTTTTTTTTTTTAAGAAGTTTAAATAATCTTTAAAAAATTGGAAAGCAGGAATAATTAAAAGACAAAATTTAGTTCTACTTACATCATTTCTATGTCTGGAAGATCTTTAAAATACTTTGGAATTAGGGGCATGATTTCATCCTCACAAATTTTCTTGACATATTCTAATAATTCTTCCTGAAATGAGAAAGAGCCTAGCCTTAGCATCAGAGCTAACACATCAAAGAACAAATGTTAAATCACTTATCAAATACTAATGATGATGATGATGATGATAACACTGAAAATGATAATAGAATAACAAGGAGAAGAAAGATGGTGGATATCACATCCTAACCAACTGCATATCTATAGGTGATATGAGTACCATCAGATAACATACAAATACAACCTAACACAGCGTGCTTCCTCACAAACTTCACTTACCAATAAGCCTGACTGCTATTACTATATTAGGAACAAAAGCAGCTGAGAAGAGCCCTGGGCTGGCTATATACATACATGTTACATTAAAAATATAAATATTAACAGGTAACAAAAACATCAATTATAATGAAGTTGATGTTGCTACTCCTTAGTCCAAAGTCAGTCCTGATAGAGTAGCCCAAATTCAATGGTATGACCATCCTGACATTTCTCAAGAATAGTAGCCTGGACAATAATATCTACTATATCTATTAGTTTTTTTGTTTTTGTTTTTTTTGTAGGACGGTATGGATCATTTAAAGGAAATCTGGCTGCTGTTTTTAGCAAGGTGAAGGACTAGTTAAAGGCTCCATCAGCTCATCAATGAGTAGCATGAGTAGCAATGAGATTATACAATGAGGGTTAGCTGAAAAGTTCATAGGCTGACCAAATGAGGTTTATTTTTCAACATAGCTCCATTTGCAGTCCACACACTTCTTCCATTGCCATTGCATTGTTGTAATCCCATTAGTGAAGAAGCTTTCATCCTGTTGGTCAAAAAAGGTAACAACAGCAGATATGACATCCTCACTATTGTAATATGCATTCACAGCCAAAAGTTTTCTCATGTTGGGGAACGGATGATAATCAGATGGGGCCAAATCAGGATAGTGGGGGAAGTGGTCAACCCATTCAAAGCCAAGTCATGCACAGCAACCAATGTTGCAGCACACAGCTTGTGTACTGCAGCATTATCTTGATGAAGAAGACACTTTTCATTAGATTTCCTGGGTGTTTGGTCTTAACAGTTTTTCATAAATGTCTCAGTGAGTTGGCTTTAATACTCTCCATTGAGGGTGTGGCCTTTTGAAGATAGTCAATAAACACAATGTCTTTTGCATCCCCAAAAAACTGACCTCATCAACATTGCCATCAACCAGTTGTCATAGATTATTTAAAAAGAGAAAGAACCATAATTTTCAGCCACCATAATTTGCTGAATTTAAAAAAAAAAAATATCTACGGGAAGTAACTGAAATGGGCCACTGGTTTGAATTTAGATGATTAAATTGTAACAGGTTTCTTCTCAAATTTGATCTTGCAACATTTCTATCTGAATTATTACCATGTTTGGTAATTTTTATCACAAATTACAATAAAACACTCATGCAATCATCCAGCATACCAGCTGATATACATTACAGCCAATCACATTTGGCAGCAGACAACAAGAAAACCATTTGACTCCTGTGCTTGAGGAGACCTATTGAGTCAAGTACATCAACATCAAAAATCAATGGAAATTGTAGTTGTGATCCCTGTGCCAGTGGCACGTAAAAAGCACCATCCGAACGTGGCTGATGCCAGTGCCACCTTGACTGACTTTCGTGCCGGTGGCACGTAAAAAGCACCAATCCAATCGTGGCTGTTGCCAGCCTCGCCTGGCACCTGTGCCGGTGGCACGTAAAAAGCACCCACTACACTCATGGAGTGGTTGGTGTTAGGAAGGGCATCCAGCTGTAGAAACACTGCCAGATTAGATTGGAGCCTGGTGCAGCCTCCTGGCTTCTCAGCCCCCGGTCGGACTGTCCAACCCATGCTAGCATGGAAAATGGATGTTAAACGATGATGATGATGATGCATAAATACAAAAGAACATTTTAAAAGTTTATTGTGAGATTGTATTAAACCATGATTTTAGCTCTCACCAGAGATCACTTTAGTCACAGTTGGAGGTCAGGTTCACTCATTTGCTAACCAGTGTGTACTGGGTGCACTAGTACCAACACTGGAGGGATTGTCTCATTCATCAATCACTCTAGATGATGTTTGTGGGAATGGTGGCTTTCTGCCATGGCCCCAACATATGAAGAGGATATGAAAGGGGTTACTATGTATTTATATGTAATCAACAACAATGCCATGCCTACCTTTGTTTGACAAAAGAATTCTTTCCTTGTCTTAAGTATTTGACTACATTCTTTCATGTCCAATGGAAGATTCTCAGCCTTGTAGATTTTCATAATTTCGGATTTGATACGTTCAACTTCCGACAGCCCAAGCTTGTGGATCTCTTCAGGACTCAGGTTGGATGATGTATGGAAACGGACACAAGCATCATAAAACTCCTTCCCGTTTGGCAAATAACAGGCACCGGGTTCTTGGCGGGAATGTTTCAGGTATACCTTGAGTAAAACATAAACCAACAATTAAGAACCATCACAATTTTTTTTTTTAATTACAAAATGAAATGGAAATACACTTGCAATACAACCACACTTACATAGACATGCAATAAAATTTTTATATATTTCACATTTATTACCCAACATAAACTCTCTCTATCTCTCTCTCTCTTTCTCTCTCCGTGAGAGAGAGAGAGCAAGGTAGGCAGGCAATAAAACTGTAGCAGGAAGGTATAGGGTTATAAGGCCCAGCTATAATACCTAAATTATAAGAAGTTGGAGAAGAGGACAACAATTGAATGTTTGTGAGAGCTAACCAATGAGAACCACAAACCAGCTTTGTAGATGGAAAATGCACTGGAACTAAAGAAATAGTAAGTGATACACTACAATGGTGAAATGTACAATAGAGCCATAAAATCTAGGTTTGTCAAGAGCAGGGTGGAGAGTGAAGAGAGTAAGGAACAGTAGCAGATAGCTAGAAGGAAAGCTATGTGTCAAATAACTTGAGCTTAAGAAGTTTTCCATTCTACTCTCTGTGAGGACCAGGAGTACAACTGAGGTTTTCTAGACTACAAAGCAATCCATCAGAGTAAGTTAGGGTGTCATTGGCAAAAGTATATGTAGAATAATTGTGGAACACATGTCCAGATCAACATTGACAAGAAGCAGAGAAGCAATATTACAAGCAATTTTACAAGCACCTGTTCTTACAAGAAGCAGAGCTATTTATTGTGTAACATAAATATGACAGTACCATTTCATTCAAATTATGTTATTGTTGTATACTGAAACTGTACACCCCTCCCAAAAAAGTGGTAGTAGCCAGCCATTATAAATAGACTAGTAGCTGGTTGACAAAAAGGTCAGGTCAAAAGCACCTGTATACAACAATATACAACAATAACATAATTTGAATGAAATGGTGCTGTCATGTTTATGCTACACAATAAATAGCTCTGCTTCTTATAAGAACAGGTGGAATAAAAATCCCATATATATATATATATATATATATACACACAAACACATGCACACAACTGAAATGTTAAAGTTGTTCAGTTTTGATATTTTTTGCTTAAAAAAAAATGTGAAAATTTAATAACCCAAACATGTTTTTTTTTCTCTTGATGATGATTATCACTTATAATAGCATGACTCTCATTCAACACTAGACACAGACTGTAACGGAGTATCCGGAAACTGAAAATATAAGCAATCCTACAGCATCAGGTGGCAACTATCATGACCAGAAGGGACTCCTTGTAGCCAAGCTACATCAACATACTCAACAATGGAAATATTTTAAATCTTTCATTTACAGTTTTTACGCAAGCATTTACAGCTGGTCAGACTAATTTTGTAACAACTACCACCCACTCTCATTATCATCTACTCAGTGCTTTCCACAGATAACACACTCTCTCCAAATAATCTACTTAGAACCAACTTGAAGATGGCTATGCTTCCAGCAAATATAAGTAGAAACAAAATGCTTGTGGATAGAAATGTCACCCGCCCACTTCTTGGTACTCTTAAAGCAACCTTATTTCAATTAAATAAAAACAGTTTTAAGGAGTGTTAGATTTTCAATTTAAAAAGGAGGAATGAAAAAATTAGCTATGCATCAAACATATCCTTTTACGAAGTGCCAGGTTTCTAAAGCTGATATTCATATCCTGATTACTAAACAGAATAGAAGCAAAGTTACTTGTTTCAGTCATTTGATTGGGGCCATGTTGGAGCACTGCCTTTTAGTCAAAGAAATTGACCCCTGGACTTATTCTTTGTAAGCCTGGTATTTATTCTATTGGTCTTTTCAGCCGAACTGCTAAGTTACGGGGGGACATAAACACACCAATATTGGTTGTCAAGTGATGCTGAGGGGGGGGGACAAACACATAAATATATACACACAAATACACACACAAACACACATATATATAATTATAATAATAATAATAACAATAATAATAATAATAATAATAATAATAAGGAGTATAACTCCAAACTTACAGGGAAAAATTCAATTTTTTATTAAATCAAATTTCACAATATAAATATATAATATATCTAAATTAGAGAAAAACCACTATTATATAGGCGCAGGAGTGGCTGTGTGGTAAGTAGCTTGCTAACCAACCACATGGTTCCAGGTTCAGTCCCACTGCGTGGCATCTTGGGCAAGTGTCTTCTGCTATAGCCCCGGGCCGACCAAAGCCTTGTGAGTGGATTTGGTAGACGGAAACTGAAAGAAGCCCGTCGTATATATGTATATATATGTGTGTATATGTTTGTGTGTCTGTGTTTGTCCCCCTAGCATTGCTTGACAACCGATGCTGGTGTGTTTACGTCCCCGTCACTTAGCGGTTCGGCAAAAGAGACCGATAGAATAAGTACTGGGCTTACAAAAGAATAAGTCCCGGGGTTGAGTTGCTCGATTAAAGGCGGTGCTCCAGCATGGCCACAGTCAAATGACTGAAACAAGTAAAAAAAAAAAAAAAAAATATATAATTCAAACAATGATAGACATAAACCAAATCATAAAGAAAAAATAAAATATATTATAAAACATTTAACTAGATCACAAAAAGTACTTGTTATATATTATATATTGTTTATTCATTTTTTTTGTACTTTTTGTGATCTAGTTATATGTTTTTTAATATATTTTATTTTTTTCTTTATGATTTGGTTTATGTCTATCATTGTTTGAATTACATAATAGTGATTTTTCGCTAATATAAATATATATATATGACAGGCTTCTTTCAGTTTCTGTCTACCAAATCCACTCACAAGGTTTTGGTTAGCCCGAGGCTATAGTAGACAACATTTGCCCAAGGTGCCATGCAGTGGGACTGAACCCAGAACCATGTGGTTGGGAAGCATGCTTCGTACCACAAAGCCATAAATCTATTACAAGTAACTAAGAAATTTACTTAACAGAAGTCTGCTACATATTTCCAAAGCTAGTAAACCATTGTAATGTAAAAATGGTAGAATGTGAACATGTACAAGGGGGTGCTGAAAAATTTCTGGTTTTAGGTAAAATAAAACAGTAATTATGATTTTATTCAACATATTATCGTTGCCAGAGCGGCTATCTGGCCTCCGTGCCGGTGGCACATAAAAGACACCATTCGAGCGTGATCGTTACCAGCATCACCTTACTGGCACCTGTGCCGGTGGCATGTGTAAAAGATTCGAGCGAGGTTGTTGCCAGTACCGCCTGACTAGCCCCATGCCGGTGGCACGTAAAAGCACTAACTACACTCTCGGAGTGGTTGGCATTAGGAAGGGCATCCAACTGTAGAAACTCTGCCTGATCAAGATTGAAGCCTGGTGCAGCCATCTGGTTCGCAAGCCCTCAGTCAAAATCGTCCAACCCATGCTAGCATGGAAAGCGGACGTTAAACGATGATGATGATGATGATGATTTCCCTCTCAGATTCACACTTACTGCAATGGTTCTTCAATTTTTCTTAGCCCTGTCAAAGGACTCAGAAGGTTGGGTACCCAACCAGGTCTTTTGCAATATTCTTAAAGGCAGGAACTTTACACCATCCCCTCTTATGTTGATAGATTTTGATACATATCTACTTGACTCTTTTATAGATACTCTGGTTATGTAATGGCTTTTAGCATTTTGTCCAATATATTAGCATATTAGTGAGATCATTGCCAAAGCAACAAGCTGGCCTTCGTGTCGATGGCACATTAAAAACACCATTCGAGCGTGATCGTTACCAGCGTCGCCTTACTAGCTCTTGTGCATATGAAAAAAACATTCGAGCAAGGTCGTTGCCAGTGCCGCTGGACTGGC
This sequence comes from Octopus sinensis, assembly GCF_006345805.1. Lineage (NCBI taxonomy): Eukaryota > Metazoa > Mollusca > Cephalopoda > Octopoda > Octopodidae > Octopus > Octopus sinensis. Next base: position 185,332,085 of record NC_042998.1, read on the forward strand.
TCCTGTGCAGGTGGCACATAAAAAGCACCATTTGAGCATGGTCATTGCCAGTACTGCCTGACTGGCCCTCATGCCAGTGGAACGTAAAAGCACTCCCTACACTCTTGGAGTGGTTGGCATTAGGAAGGGCATCCAGCTGTAGAAACTCTGCCAGATCAGACTGGAGCCTGGTGCAGCCATCTGGTTCGCCAGACCTCAGTCAAATTGTCCAACCCATGCTAGCATGGAAAGCGGACGTTAAACGATGATGATGATGATTAGCATCTACTATTTTGACTACCATAAAATAAAAATTTAAACTGTGTGATGAATATTCAAATCCATTCTCACATGCATGTGTACACATACACACACATGTATATATGTGCATACACAATATACTCATGCATCTATACGCACACATGCATATACAACAAATTTCAAAGTTTATCATAATAAAAATAATATTCACATTTCCATATAACAAAACTATCACAAGAAAAATATAATTTTTAAATGATTCACATTTTCAAGAAATTCTTTTAACTTTTGCAACGCAGGCTTCAATTGATTCTGGAGAATGTCAGATAGCTCTGTTTTGGTTTCTTCCACCCTAGAAAGTAAAATAGAGTAACACAAAGTATACATATGCACACATATATATCATTGGTTTCAAGTTTTGGCACAAGGCCAGAAATTTCAGGGGAGGGAGTAAACTGATTATATTCACCCCAGTGCTTGACAGGTACTTATTTTATGATGAAAGGCAAAGCTGACCTCGGCAGAATTTGAACACAGAACATAAAGACAAATGAAATGCCACCAAGCATTTTACCTGGTTTGCTAACAATTCTGCCAGCTTGCCTTACACTCTGACTTTTAATCAGAAAATGTGCACTGGCTGATAGGAGTAAGAATAAGTGACAGAATTTCCTTCATTCCTTCAGGGTCAATAAATAAAGTGCCAATTAGGTACTAGAGTTGACCCACCATATCTCTCTTTCTCTCTCTCTCTCCCTCTCTTTTTTTTTCTTTATTGCCCACAAGGAGCTAAACATAGAGGGGACAAACAAGGACAGACAAACAGATTAAGTCAATTACATTGATCCCAGTGCATAACTGGTACTTAATTTATCGACCCCGAAAGGATGAAAGGCAAAGTCGACCTCGGCAGAATTTGAACTCAGAACGTAACGGCAGACGAAATACCGCTAAGCATTTTGCCCGGCATGCTAACGTTTCTGCCAGCTCTCCCTCTCTTTCTGAAAGAAATCACCTGTAGTCAGATCTAAAGAGGGATGAACTCTGCCACATTTAAATTGCCCAAATGTCTGAAATACTGTATGTTACAACACATCCTTACAACTCCACTAGGAGGTGAGAGTCCAAGACAAGGCAAATAGCCATAGTCAAATGAAATTGTTTTTCCATGCAAGGATTTTAAACACTAAATAACAAAACAATTATTCAGTTAATAGAGCAGCAGCTATTAAAAATCCTCACACATTACAGCAACTCAAACAGCTAAGTTTGCAGAAAAAGTCAACTCATGCAAGTAGGGAAAGAAATATGGACACAAAATATTAAAATCAGTAATAAGCTTTTAAGCATTTCAACTATACTAAGTACATCACAAAGTTACAACTGGCCAAGACAATAGGATACTCAGCTGAAGCATCAGTAGTTGGTGTCCCATCACTGTTCTGTATCAACAAACAGTCAATTTATCTGTAAACAACTGCTATGGTAGGTAAGAATAGGTAACTTTTTGCTGTTATACTCTGAAGGAACATTGTTTAGATGATGCTTCATGAGTTTATAGTGTTAGGTTCAAGTGTATAAGTCAACTGAAGTGAGCTGATCTGTTCAAACTGACTTGCCTAAGATACACTTTGAAGATGAAGTGAGGAAGCAGTCTTCATTTGTATTCCAATAACTGAATACACTGTGGAACACACTGCCAATTAAAAAATCATGCTATGAGAATCATAGAACTGCTGTAAGTTCTTGGTAAAATAGTTTGTCATCTAGCTGGAACAGTTTTATTTCCCTTTTAGCATAAATACTTTTGCAAACAACATTCAGAATGACACAGAATGAAAGAAGGCTGGATCTTTGAAATAGAGGTACTCCTCATTTTTGCCAGGTGAGCGGACTGGAGCAACATGAAATAAAATGTCTCACTCAAGGACACAACACACAGTTGGGAATTGAACTTACAACTAAGCTACATGCTTTCACAATCATCATCATCATCATTTAACGTCTATTTTCCATGCTAGTATGGGTTGGACAGTTCAACTGGGGTCTGGGAAGCCAGTAGGCTGTGCCAGGCCCAGTCTGATCTGGCAGTGTTTCTACAGCTGGATGCCCTTCCTAACACCAACCACTCCGTGAGTGTAGTGGGTGCTTTTTACGTGCCACCTGCACAGTAAAAATAAATATATATATATATATGTGTGTGTGTGTGTGTGTGTGTGTGTGTGTGGCCGTTGCCAGCCTCGCCTGGCACGTAAAAAGCACCCACTACACTCACGGAGTGGTTGGCATTAGGAAGGGCATCAAGCTGTAGAAACACTGTCAGATCAGACTGGAGCCTGGACATTAAACGATGATGATGATGATGAACATAAATTCAAAAACATCTATGTGGTTAAGAAGCTTGCTTGGCAATCATGTGGTTTCAGATTCAGCCCCACCACACAGCACCTTGAGCTTCTTCTACTATGGCCTTAAGCCAGTCAATGCCTTCAAAGTGACTTTGGTAGATGGAAACTGTGTGGAAGCAGATGTGCGTGGGTTTTTGCATTTGTCAGCCGCCACCACTTGGCAACTGGTGTTGGTTTATTTACATTCTCATATCTCGCCAGTTTGACAAAAGAGACCATTAGAATAAGTAATCAGACTTAAAATATAAGCACTTGTTCAATTAAGTCTTTTGAGGTGGTACCCCAGCATGGCCACAGTTCAATGACTGAATCAAGTAAAAGATAAAAGATATATATCAAACTATGGATAATTCTCATATCATGGTGAAGTGCCTAGAAACTAGTAGAGTATCTGACTATGAACAAATACTCAGTTGCAAAATATATATATCCACTAACAATTCATGAAGTAGTATCCAGCTGCAAAAGCACACTCTAATTGTCCACAGATATAACAAACATATAAAATAAACACCATAGCAAAAACAAAGAGGAGAATTATAAACTCCAGGATAATACTTACATTCCTAACAGTTTCTCATTAGTTGGTGTCTTTTTAAATGGGTTTAAAAACACTGAAGTTCCACTGTCTATTTTCTTTATTAAGTCTTCTAGTTGTTGAGGAACTTCTTTCTAGAAAATAAGTAAATTATAAATATAAAGAAAGGAAAACAAATAAAAAAAATTTTTAATACTAATATTTGTTGCCAGTGCTGCTGGACTGACTCCTGTGCATTGGCACATAAAAACACCATTCATGGTCGTTGCCAGTTCCGCCAGATTGGCCCTCGTGCCGGTGGCATGTAAAAGCACCCACTACACTCTCGGAGCGGTTGGCATTAGGAAGGGCATCCAGCTGTAGAAACTCTGCCAGATCAGATTAGAGCCTGGCGCAGCCATCTGGTTCGCCAGTCCTCAGTCAAATCGTCCAACCCATGCTAGTATGGAAAGCGGACGTTAAACGATGATGATGATGATGATCTGGTTCCACATGAAATCTTGAATGGTCAGAGTTTTTGATAATGTTGGTAATATTCTAGTGAATTATGATTGAGTTGTTTTTTTGCATCAGATATAGTGGTCTGGGTTTGATTGCTAAATATTCCTGCTACAACCCTGAGTAAACATTGCCTTGAGTACACAGACATGCTATTCTGAAGTGAGGATTCTTTAGTTTTCACAAGATGGAAGATAGCCTCACTAACGCTGATGCCATGATAAAATGCACCCAGTACACTCTGTAATGAAGTTAGTAAATGAGTGCAGACAAAGTAGAGTGGTGAGGACTTTTTAGTGTTACTGAGAACATGACAACCTCTCTAGTGCTGATGCCACAATAAATGGTTGGTATTACGAAGGGAAACCAGCCATAGAAACTGAACTAAAAACGACATGTATGTAAGTGATAACTGCGAATAACTTGGAATGTGATGACATATCTAACTCATAATGTTTCTTTCTGCACAGAAAGCAGGCAGAAAATAATGATGACACTGATGATGTAATAAATGAAAATAGATTAGATGTAACATACCACTGACTCAATAGGACAAATCATCTTCTTCTCAATTCCCTCCAGCAAAATGGCTTCTATATCACCCAACTGAAACAAAATTATTATAGAATTTAATATAGAAGCAACTAGATGCAATCAGCTTTAGAACTTTTCCCAGATATTCAGCTTCAAATCTTTAAAATCTTTTAAAAACATTATTGTATTATTTAGCATCTAATTACTGGTTTCAAGTAATAAGCATTAGACAACATACTTTAAACAATCTAAATTTGGAATTCAAATCTTGCTCAAGTAAAGTTTACACTTGACCCTATGGAGGTTATAAAATAAATAGTAATTCTACTGAAAGAAAAGTTTACAATAGAAGTGGTACGAAACTCTAACATTAGGTAAAAATGAAAGAAATGTGTAACATTATGTGTCAGCCATTTTTACAAAATTTCAACAAATTGGCAATAAAAAGCCATTCTAATTTTACCTGTCAAACAACTTTTTTTTTATTCCAAGGATTTAGATCTGCATTTCATCCACTGGGTTAATTAAAACAAGAAGAATATGCCCATCTAACTCTTTAATAGACACTGCTGTTCAAAATAAGATCAGCAATTTCTACAGAAAATGCTACCATAGATGTGTAGAAATGGATATTTACATAAATCAATGCAGTGTTCTCAGTTTGAATCAGCCATAAAGCTAAACTGGTAAAGACAAGGAAATAAAGTCAGCTGTAACAGAGTATGCTAAGGCATTCCATCCATGACCAACTTGTCCTTCATTCAGACAATATCATCCAACATGCCCCTACTTTATAAGGCAGTAGGCTGTAATTTGAAGGAGATTAGCTGTTATTTCTAACAGGTCAAGGGACCACATAGAAGGTGCTTCACTGGCTTTAGGGATTAACATATATTGCACAGAGTAATTTTAATATCCCTAATGAGCTTTGATTTTAATAAATTCAGTACATTGAACAAAAGACCTGAACCTAATCATTCAACTTGCTAAAATCAGCAACTGTATATCTCCCTCATATCTATTTCTTTATTACCCACAAGGGGCTAAACACAGAGAGGACAAACAGGGACAGACATAGGTATTAAGTCGATTACATCGACCCCAGTGCGTAACTGGTACTTAATTTATCGACCCCGAAAGGAGGAAAGGCAAAGTCGACCTCGGCGGAATTTGAACTCACAACGTAACGACAGACGAAATACAGCTACGCATTTCGCCCGGCGTGCTAACGTTTCTGCCAGCTCGCCGCCTTATCTCCCTTATATCATACCCTACCACCCTAGAAAAGGGAGATACTTTGGAAATATGATCCTAGATACATTACACATGAGGAAAACAAACAAGACAGTCATGTTTGGACTGTTACAGATCACTACTGTTTGATCAGAGCTGACTTGGAGCCAATAAGAATAGCAACAAATCCAGCAAAACCCTACACCATTACAAATCTACTACTGAAACTGCACAAAAGACTGTAACTTATCTGAACAGCAGATATGAAATTCAAAATGAAAATTATGTTAATAAACGCACAAAAGTTACTAACTCTACTGTTTATATAGAGCAGATTCTTTCAGTTTTCACAGAAAGCCAGATATTAAGCACAACACAACAGAATGTTAACACCAATTTTATAAAATATTTTGGAAACTGGTTACTTAATGGAAAGTTATTAATATTATTGGGGGACTGGTTTTAGTGTTCTGTCAAAATTATTTTGACCCTTTCTTTGTATAAGTGCTCAATCTGTTGGGCATTAGCATTCAATCTTGCTAATAAAGTAGATCTCTGATAACTTGCCAGTGGTACGTAAGAGAACCATCCGAACATGGCCATTGCCAGCGCCACCCCGACTGGCCTTGTGCTGGTGGCACGTAAAAAGCACCATCCGATCGTGGCTGTTGCCAGCCTCGTCTGGCACGTAAAAAGCACCCACTACACTCTCAGAGTGGTTGGCGTTAGGAAAGGCATCTAGCTGTAGAAACATTTCCAGATTAGACTAGGCCTGGTGCAGCCTTCTGGCTTCCCAGACCCCAGTTGAACCGTCCAACCCATGCCAGCATGGAAAGCGGATGCTAAACGATGATGATGATGATGATGAACTTGCCATATGGTAACACAGCTATGATTAGTTCTATACATGGACTTGTTATTGAATGTTTGCTTTGATATTTCTCCCTTTATTCACAAGTCATTGAATCCATGCTCAAGATGTGCTTATGTCATCATTATCAGCATTTCTTTATCAATAAAAAAAATAGATAACAAACTTAAAATTTACAGTAGTTTACTTATTGCTAGATATATTCCAGATTTGCTTTTGTTTTTTTTTTGTTTTTTTACTTCTATTATATATCGGCCAAATCAGCAGAACAGCTATTCATCCAATTCTATCTTTTATCATCAAATATACACTTTTCAATTTTCTGTTATCTATTGTATATTACATTCCAATCTCTCTAGGCCTACTGTTATCTAGATTAAGAAACCAAGATAATTATTGCAAGCCATGAATGAACTTGCAATAATTGCTCATACACACTGCATTCATCTCCTATGAGGTTAGTTTAACTTACCTGCTTTACAAAACTCTTCATACAGGCAACATATTTCTTGTAGTCAGCTTCTTCCTTAAACTGCATCCAATCAATACGGAACATAAAATTTATGTGTGGATTTTCTAGGAAACTGATAGGAAAGTAGTAGCTAGAAGATAAGGAAAAATAGTAATTAACAAACAAGTTGCAATACTAAAGGATTGTAAGCCCAAGTTTCAAATTTGGTGTACTGAGAAATTATTCATCATTAGAGAAGGAACTGGAAAAATGATTTCCAAAGTTTATCACTCATGAATTGAAACTCAACCATTGTCAAAGGAATTAACCATTTTTTGTTGATCAAATGGCTATCACAGCAGTAGTTGAGTTAAAGTTGCTGAAATTAATTCACTGTGAGACAGAGAAGAGAGATATGTACATCAGGTGATTCAGAGTAACAGTGTTTATCAGAGAGAGAAGGATAGACAGACAGAGATTGAAAAGCTAATAAAGAAATAAAGAGTAACTTACCCCATGAAGTCTAAACCTTTAAGAGTGCTCTCAAGATCTTCTTTCAGCAAACGAAGATTTATTTTGGAGTCATGATCAAGATCTGACATGTCTATAGCAGAAGCTTCTTTCAAAAATCCTTCTATGATTGGCTGTAACCATATTAAAAAGGAAAAGAAACAAAAGAACAGTAACAATTTATAAAGGTTTAAAGAAGAAAGTTTAGAATCAATATGATATTATTTACAGTAAAATTCAAACCAGAACATCAATCTCTAAGCTAAGTGCTGTTAGCAAAGAATTTTGCAACACTAGAAGTTTTTCAACAAAGAATTTTCTATGCTAGATTATCTTCCTTGTTTTGTTATTTGAAGTAAAAACACTCAATCATAATATTTTTGTTTTCATCATCATTATCGTCATCATTTAACATCCTCCTTCCATGCTGGCAGGGGTTTTACAGGAACTGACATGTCAGAAGACTGTGCCAAGCTCTAAATCCTTTCAGACTTGTGGGCAAATTGATGCTTAATTTGAACTTCTGTAGGTTGACATTTGAAGAAAACTGGACACTAAACTCTGTTTGTGAAGACCTGTTGAGGCAAGTGAAATTGAAATCAAATTCGATGACTGGCATCCATGCTAGTGGAGCACTACGAGTACCATATGAGTGAGATTGCTGCCAGAGCAACAAGCTGACCTCAGTGCCGATGCATGCAAAAAGCACCATTTGAGTGTGATCGTTACCTGCGTTGCCTTGCTGGCACTTGTGCTGGTGGCACATGAAAAAACATTCGAGCGAGGTCATTGCCAGTGCCACTGGACTGGCTCCTGTGCAGGTGGCACATAAAAAGCACCATTTGAGCGTGGCCGTTGCCAGTACTGCCTGACTGGCCCTTGTGCCGGTGGCACGTAAAAACACCCACTACACTCTTGGAGTGGTTGGCATCCAGCTGTAGAAACTCTGCCAGATCGGATTAGAGTCTGGTGCAGCCATCTGGTTCGCCAGCCCTCAGTCAAATCATCCAACCCATGCTAGCATGGAAAACAGACGTTAAACGATGATGATAATGATGATGATGATAGAAGGGCATTCCAGAGGGCAGCAGCTTTAATTGAGAATTGATTGACAAAGGAATTATAACAGGATCTAGGGTAAGATGCAGAAGCTACAATGTGAGGAGAAGCAAGTAAGACAGATGAGTCTGGATGGAAGTGTATGCAACTTGCTGGTTCAGAATAGTGAAAACAGTTGTTGTAGCAGAGAGAAGAAACTTTTTTTTTTTTTTTGTAAGTACTACTGCTTGTTTTATTTTATCAGTTTGATCTGCAAGAAGAGGTTACACCCATAGTCTGCACAAGCTCTCCAAGATTGGTGAAATTTATATGGTTACTGTTCCTATTTAAAAAGTTAATAGCTGCCAGATAACATATTCAGAGAAGAATTTTTCAACAGACTAAGGCTCTGGGGAGAAAGGACTGAGAATAGTGATTAATCTGTGACCTTGAGATATGGAACACAATACAAGCCTCAAGAACAAATCCCACGGGTGAGTAATATGAACGAATAGGTCTCTAGTAGATCTGGCTTTACCACAACTGATTCTCAAAACAACACTCCAGTTGTATCTCCATGTAAGACTATATTATGTTGCTGTACACATTTAACCTGCTTGATGGTGGGATATTAATCCAACTTCATTGGTTATAGAAGCAGCATGCTTCTGTAAGTGGAAAGTTGAAGTATAAAGTAGAAAGTTTGAATACTTGGGTTCAGTGAGTTGGTTATAATGAAAAGTCAAGTGCAGGAGTCGCTGTGTGTTAAGTAGCTTGTTTACCAACCACATGGTTCCAGGTTCAGTCCCACTGCATGGCACCTTGGGCAAGTGTCTTCTACTATAGCCTCGGGCCGACCAAAGCCTTGTGAGTGGATTTGGTAGACGGAAACTGAAAGAAGCCCGTCGTATATATGTATATATATATATATATATGCGTGCGTGTGTTTGTGTGTCTGTGTTTTTCCCCCTAGCATTGCTTGACAACCGATGCTGGTGTGTTTATGTCCCCATTACTTAGCGGTTCGGCAAAAGAGACCGATAGAATAAGTACTGGGCTTACAAAAGAATAAGTCCTGGGGTCGATTTACTCGATTAAAAGGCGGTGCTCCAGCATGTCCGCAGTCAAATGACTGAAACAAGTAAAAGAGTAAAAGAGTAAAGAGTATGAGAGACAGAGAAATAGATGAAAACAGAGGGTTTGGGTCAAGGCAGTGTGCAGCCAACACAGTCTAACAGAGTGGTGTTAGAAGAGACACAATGTAAACATGGTACAAAGTTAGGCTTAAGAACACCAGTAATCAGATAGTCACAACCCTATATTTGAGACCTGAATATATAATAATAATAATAATAATTGTGTACAGTGCTCAGGTGCACTACAACTCATCTAAAGTGTATATATAATCAGGTGTAGTTTCGACGGATTTCGGGAAGCATGAGGGCCTTAAAGGATGCAGTGTCATGGCAGTCAGCAACTGACGCAGGCAGTTTATTCCACGCTTCAGCAACCCTGAGCGTGAAAAAATGTTTCCGAAAGTCATGGGAGCTGTGCTGTTTTCTGACTTTGTAGGCATGTCCACGTGTGTTAGACACATGGAGATCAAAAAGGTGTTCAGTGTTGTTGTTGGTGAGGTGGTTGATAACCTTGTGGGTGTTTACCAAGTCCGTCGCTAGACGCCGGAGCTTCAGTGAATCCATGCCCAGGGAAACAAGGCGCTCAGAATATGGTAGGTGTCTGATGGAGGGTATGTGTTTGGTTGCACGTCTCTGGACAGATTCCAGGAGGTCAATGTTCTGAGCAAGATAGGGATTCCAAACTGATGATGCGAATTCCAAGTGTGGTCGTACCATAGCTGTATACAGTTTTAAATAGATGGCTGGAGAGCGGCTAACAAAAGTCTTGCTGAGTGATGCCAAGACACCCTCGGCCTTCTTGACAATTTTAGAGATATGCTTTGTCCAACGCAAATGTTGAATATCTGCTAGATATGTTGAATATCTGCTAGATACAATTACTTAGTAGCTTAAACTGTTATTTGCTGTAAAGGTAAAACTAAAATTGAATATAGTTTTCACAATGTTGGAGATATAAAACTGTCAAAGGCAATAAATCTTTGCACAGATAAAAATGATGATAAATGTTCATGAAAATTAAGAGTATAACGTGATATTTTTCTTTAAAATCAATAATATTTTGTTTTGGAAAAGCTTTTTAAACATTACCAAGGTGTAACAGCCTAATTTGAATAAAATTTTATCCTTAATCCTTTCATTACAGAATTCCTGCTAAAATATACTGCCTTTGTTTTAAATAATTTTGGTAATAATGAAGAATTTAGTAAAATAACTTTATCAGAATTAAACTGGAGTTTAGTACATAAATTAACATGAAATTTTTACAGAAGGTTTTAATTTAGTTCATTTTAAAATAGGAAGTTTTCATCATAGATCCATGGGCAGTTTGGTATCAAAAGGGTTAATGATGGAAAAACCAGTACCTTTTGCTTCTTGTAAGCGTCAACACTTAAGTCATCTACTCTATCATTATACTCCATTTTCCCACAAAAAGCAGCAAAATCAGGGCTGTCATCAAGACGCCACTGCCAAAACCTTTCATATAAGTCTTCAAGTTTTTCACATTTACCCCTGAAAAATATAAAGTGATTATTGATAACAGGCAAAATGTCGACATAGTGCTCTTAATAATATGCACAATAATTACAAAACAGCAACAACAATAATAATCCTTTCTACTATATGCACAAGGCCTGAAATTTTTTGGGGAGGGTGGGGGGGGGGTAATTGATTACATCGACCCCAGTGTTATACTGGTACTTAATTTATTGACCCCACAAAAGGATGAAAGGTAAAGTCAACCTCAGCAGAAACTGAACTCGGAACGTAAAGACAGAAAAATGCTAAGCATTTTGCCAGGTATACTAACAATTCTGCCAGCTTGCTGCCTTTGCTGCTGCGGCGGCGACGACAACAATAATAATAATAATAATAATAATGATAATGACTTCAAATTTTGGTAAAAAGCAAGCAATTTTAGGGGCGGGAGTAAGTTGATTACAGCATAAGGAGTTTATACCTACACCTTTGCCCATCATGCGGGTCACTTCCCTGAAGATACCAAGGTCCTGTTTTCTTTCCTATTCACAGAAACTTTCATCATTGCTTACTTTAGGATCTCTCAATTCTATGTTTAGCTTCCAAACTTAGAATTTTCAATGTAATTCCACTATAGAGTCAACATATAAGAGTTCCTCTGTGATGGTCCATGGGACTATAATGAATAGAAGACTGAGGATTGAGATATGGTGGACTTTTACCTTCATGATAATTCCTCACTGAAATTATTATTGATTGTTACTTTACTTACTGCATCTTTGTACATAACTTGTACAATCCTCACAAGCCATTTGTCTACATCTAGTTTCCTCAGTGACCATCAAATTACAGAACATGGTACCCTGACAAATGTATTCCCCAATCAATGGTGCAGCCATCTGGCAAACCAGATGGCTGCACCAGACTCCACTCTGCCAGATCAGATTGGAGTCTGGTGCAGCCATCTGGTTCGCCAGACCTCTGTCAAATCATCTAACCCATGCTAGCATGGAAGGCAAACGTTAAACGATGATGATGATGATGAATAGAAACCAGGAATAGTACTTCAATACTGAACCAATAGAGGACCCACACACACACAGGTTTGTGCATACACACACAAATAGTGTGTGTATAGTGCCTTTGTCAGTCAATATTTACAATGTACATGCAGGTCTGGACAAGATTTTGTAAGAAGACACACACACAGAAATAAATAAATATTAATAATAACAAAGAGTATGGAGACTAGTACATCCACGAAATTTATTTTATAATTATATACAGCATATTACAATGACCTAGATGTGTTTCTGCTGCAGTAACTAATCACTGTTGCAAATGTTACCTTGCAATATCGTTGGTGCAGCTTCATCAGAGCCTTTCCATTTGGTCATCCTCAAAGTGAACTGACTGAAGTAAATTCATGTCAGTTAGTGTTCTGTGGGAGTGGAAGTGTTGTAATTTATAAGTATATGCTGTTGACCTCAACTTCACTCCAATCCAAAGTTAGGGCTTGGTCTTAAAATAGGTTAAAGTCAAAACTATTGTTTTTGTAAGGTTCTTTGTTCATTTTAATGGTTGTGCATGTTATTTTTCCATCTCTTTTTGGACAGATGTGCATTGCTTAGAGAGCCTGGAGACAACCTTTGACTATTCTAACAGCCTTGATCCCATCCTTTTTCTTCAGGATGATGCAGATTATTGATGCTTCGGCCGTATTGAGTGCACTGTCCACTACACACTCCCTTCTCATGTTTATCAATGATTTCCTTCTTCAATTCTATCGCAATCAGCTTTGTCTTCTTGGTACTGTCCTTTGCATTAACCTTCTTAGGACTCATGACTTCTTCGTTTAGCGTCCGTTTTCCATGCTAGCATGGGTTGGATGGTTCAACTGGGGTCTGGGAAGCCAGAAGGCTGCACCAGGCCCAGTCTGATCTGGCAATGTTTCTACAGTTGGATGTCCTTCCTAACGCCAACCACTCCGCGAGTGTAGTGGGTGCTTTGTACGTGCCACCGGCACAGGTGCCAAATGAGGCTGGCAAACGGCCACGATCGGATGGTGCTTTTTACGTGCCACTGGCATGGGAGCCAGGGAGGCTGGCAATGGCCCGAGGCTAATAGTAAAAGTGCACAAAACCAAAAAAAAAAAAAACACTGCAAGAAACACAATAGGGATGCTGTCACAATGAGATAAACACATGAACTGAGCGAACAGAGGCTGCTCTTGTTGGGAGAGCATGTGCAAGCTCAGTGCCAATGAGCAGTCGCTTGTATGAAACTCGCTTGTAATGTGAATTTCCGCTCATACTTCAAGACAAAAATTCGCTTGAGCCTCGGCTCATACAGCAAATTGCTCATACTGCAAGGTTCTACAGTATTTCCTTCTCAGTTGAAATTGAAGTTTCAGGTTTAAGAATTCAACCACTAAGCAATGGAAAATAGACTTAGAGAGAGAGGCTGTTTTAATTATAAACATATACAGCTTTAAATATTTAAGTAGAGGTTATCCTTTATTTTATCTGTCTCTAGCTTGTATCAAGTGCTTGCAGCTGACTAAAAAGAAGAGGAAACATGAAACAAAATTTTTATCAAATTTCATAAAAAATACAACAGATTTTTTCTAACCAAATATATTAAATATATGTTTTGATAAGTGTGCCTACGTATGTTAATTTGTTGCTCTTGAGAACACTTATGTAAATGTTGCAAACACCCATTATGTGTAATTCCAAGGCTAACAATACTATTATCAAAATACATAATTAAGATATGAAATAATGTAATAAAATACAGGTTTGATATGTGTGTGGGTGTATGAAAGAGAGAGAGAAATTGGGAGATAATGTCTTCATACTGAGATAATTACAAAAAGTTGCTAGCCAAGTGTAAGCCTCTCTACCCAGCATTTGTTGATTTCGAGGAGTGTTACAATCTATTGTCTGATAGTTACTAAGGAAACCATGAGTTGAATGGTCGGGGGGAAAGCAGCACAATCTATGTAAAGAGATCAACTAAATTTAGGTAACCATGCAGCTCTACTACAAGAACCTGCACTTCCCCCAACTTTTCTGTCAAACTGTATCCTCTCAATCTCTAAAATAAAGCTGACAACCCATTTCTTCGAAGTATACACTCTTGGAAGCTGCATGGCAACCTCAGTAGTACTGGTGCCATGAAAAAATATACCCAGTACACTCTGTAATTGGTTGGCATTAGGATGAGCCTAGGATGAGCATGACCCTAACTATGCCAAAGCAGACAGTGGAGCATGATGCAGTCCTTGGCCTCATTGAATCCTGTCAACCCATCCAACCTATGCCAGTATAGAACACAGATGCTAAATTATCATCATCATCTTCATCATCGTTTAACGTCCGCTTTCCATGCTAGCATGGGTTGGACAAATGACTGAGGACTGGCGAACCAGATGGCTGTACCAGGCACCAATCTTGATCTGGCAGAGTTTCTACAGCTGGGTGCCCTTCCTAACGCCAACCACTCCGAGAGTGTAGTGGTTGGCGTTAATGGATGTTAAATGATGTTGATAGTAATACTGATGATGCAACCAGCAAAGTAAAATTTGGCAATAAATTCAGTGAGGAATTTAGAGTGCAAGTAGGTGGGTGTCCATCAGGGCTTGCTTCTCGGAGCCCTCCTAACCATAACAATGGGGTTGAAGAATGGTTGCACATGGGAACTCCCATATACTGATTCTAAATTCTTACAGCAGAGACTGTGGAAGATTGAGAGAAAAGTTCGAGGCATGGAATCAAAACCTAGTAAAACCTAATGTAAACTTAGCAACCACTAAAGAAGACATTTGGACATTTGTACCCTGCTGTGAGAAGAATAATTTCCAATCCATTGTGACTAATACCTTAGAGGTGTGTGTGTTCAATACATTGTGAAAAAATAAAAAGAAAGGTGAATATTACATTTCACAGTTATGGTGTAGCTGTAAGGTGTTATACATTAGAAAGAAGTGCTTCATTTTATGTTGTGTCTGAAGTTAGAGGCTCAGTAAGTACCTTTGGACTAATCTTGTAGGTGTCAGGATTTTAACAAAATCTGTGGAAATGGTGGCATGCTGTACATAAATTATATATATGGTATGTTTTCACGTGTTTTTCTTTTCGAGCGAGGTTGTTGCCAGTGCTGCTGGACTGGCTCCTGTGCAAGTGGCACGTAAAAAACATCATTTGAGCGTGGCCGTTGCCAGTACCACCTGACTGGCCCTCGTGCTGGCGACACGTAAAAGCACCCACTACACTCTTGGAATGGTTGAAGTTAGGAAGGACATCCAGCAGTAGAAACTCTGCCAGATCAAGATTGGAACCTGGTGCAGCCATCTGGTTCGCCAGCCCTCAGTCATACATCAAACCCATGCTAGCATGGAAAGCGGATGTTAAACGATGATGATGATGATGGTATGTATATGGTGTTTAAGGCGGTGAGCCGGCAGAAACGTTAGCACGCTGGCCGGAATGCTTAGCAATTTTTAGGCTGCTGTTACGTTCTGAGTTTAAATTCCACTGAGATCAACTTTGCCTTTCATCCTTTCGGAGTCAATAAATTAAGTACCAGTTACGCACTGGGTCGATGTAATTGACTTAATCCGTTTGTCTATCCTTGTTTGTCCCCTCTGTGTTTAGCCCATTGTGGGTAGTAAAGAAATAGGTATGTATATGATGTTAGGGTTGTTTTAAGAACAGAACTAGCCTGAATGAGAAGCAGTTTAGCTTGGCCCCAGGAAAAGGTACTGATGCCATATTCTTTGTGAGATAATTGTATGTGCATGGCTGGGAGTAAGCCCCTATACCCAGCAATTTGAAAAAAGCCTTTGACAGAGGCCCTCACATTGTAATTGGGTAGGTGTTAAGGAAACTAGGAATAGATGAATGACTTGTACAAGCTATTTACAAGAGAGCAATCAACAAGGTGATAATCAGCAATAAGTTCAGCAGAGAATTTAGCATGCATGTAAAGATATATCAGGTCTCAGTTCTCAGACCTTTCCTCTTTATTACGGTATTTATATTAAATTTCATTAAAAGATATCCATTTTCCTCAAAGTTACGGGGGAAAAAACCGACCTTGCAAATTTTTCGAAAGTTCTCTCTTCACCCCCTTGGAAAAGCCCAAATAATGTTGTTTGAAGGTCTTGGTTTAAAAATAAAAAGACAAAATGATCATGTTTTGAATGCAGGATGGTTACAGTTAAAACGCTTTTCAAGAATAGGATGGTCACAGCTGAAATGCCTTTAAAAGACAGGTGTTTCATAGAATATCTTTAAAGAAAGACAAATGTTTTCAATCTGCGCAAATTAATTGGACACGTTATTTTCCACTGCAAAAAATTTTCATTTTAGACTATGGGAGACTCAAAACAAGCATTTGTAATACATTTATAAATGCTTTGTCAAAAAAAATATATATTACCAAAGGACATTTTTTTTTCTTTGCATTTGGGGCATGGAAGAGTGTCCAAAGGGCTTTCATTCAAGGGCATTTTTGTCCAGGCTCCATGGCTTTTACAGTAGATTAAGTTTTTTATGAGTGGAATTCTAGATTAAGCACCCTATATAACCACTCATAACTTTATTTTTTTGAATTTTCAGAAAATTTTTGCCAATTTATCGAAATTCCTAATTCAAAATTTACTTTTATAATTTTTTACCCTGCCCCGCCCAATCCTAAAAGTTTTGCTCTTTTTTTAATTTGTTTTTAAAATCTGAATTTTTCGTTTAAATTCCAGCAAAGAACACATCATCATTCTTTTAAATGTGTTTATGGAGAGAAAAATATTGAAGAACATCAATACATGCCAGAATGCCAAAGAAACGAGGAAAGTATCAGGTGGTTGTGAAATGTGCTAAAAACAACAGCTAAATCGCCCTTAAAACACACACAAAAAAACTTGTATTTATATTTTATTTTACATGATCATATGAATTCCCATGTGTAGAACACAAATTTGCAAAAGTTTTCTGAAAATTCTAAAAAGCCAAGAAATAGCTATGGAGTACTTATACCAAAATTCCGCCCATAAATGTTTAGGATTGAAGGGGAGGGGGGGTAAAAATATTTAAGAATTTGAATTTTGAACTCCCGTGTGTAGAAAACAAATTCATAAACATTTTCTAGTGTCGAAAAATTATTACAGCTGCAGTTCTGTTCAGGACGAAAACATGAATGATCACATTTAACATGACCCAAATTCTGCATTACTTGGTGCAAACATTTGAGGTACTGCAACATTTTTCTCCAGCTATTGTGCTAATATAATTGAAAAGACCTGACATATCACATTTTCTTCTTTTAGGTTAAAGAAATCTGACTCTGTGTGTGCAGTTAAAGAACACAACTGGGTTAATGTTTACTCTATTACGCAATCACAAAAACAAAATAAAAACTAGTGCAACTGGTGTAAAAAAAATGTGTATGAAACGAATATGAAAACAAAAAGGTGCACAAACCAACAGGAGGTGAGGAGAGGACTTTTGTAAAATTCACAAGATCTGAGTTTTTCCTTCATAGCTTTTATGAATTTTTTTTTTTTAGTAAAATCTTTATATAGGTGCAGGAGTGGCTGTGTGGTAAGTAGCTTGTTTACCAACCGCATGGTTCCGGGTTCAGTCCCACTGCGTGGCATCTTGGGCAAGTGTCTTCTGCTATAGCCCCGGCCGACCAATGCCTTGTGAGTGGATTTGGTAGACGGAAACTGAAAGAAGCCTGTCGTATATATGTGTATATATATATATATATATGTATGTGTGTCTGTGTTTGTTCCCCTAGCATTGCTTGACAACCGATGCTGGTGTGTTTACGTCCCCGTCACTTAGCGGTTCAGCAAAAAGAGACCGATAGAATAAGTACTGGGCTTACAAAAAGAATAAGTCCTGGGGTCGAGTTGCTCGACTAAAGGCGGTGCTCCAGCATGGCCGCAGTCAAATGACTGAAACAAGTAAAAGAGTAAAAGAGTATATAAAAGTGAAGTTGTGTGTCTGTCTCCTACGATTTAGATTCCTAACTACTCCCACATTTTGCGGTGCAGTGTAACCAAAAGCGGGTATTTTATAGTCGTGATTCATATCGAGCCCTTCTGGGTATTAGTGTGCGTCTACGATGAGTCTACGATTTAAAAAAAAATTCACCATCATTTTCCCCATTTTTAATGCAGTTTTTTGCTATTGTATAAGGGAAGTAACTCTCTAAAAGTGTGTTATTAAATCTCAGAACGTAAAAAGCTACAGTAACACCTCCCTTTGTGGTTAGCCATATTGAGATGGCTATTATACTTTACATCTCTAAAAATGCTTATATAGTTATTTCCCTTACAAACCCGAGCAACGCCGGGCAATACTGCTAGTTTCATATAAATAGCTTTCAAATGGCATACATTACGATTATAAAGAAATTTGTACGGAAATTTTTTTCCAAGGGGGTGAAGAGAGAACTTTCGAAAAATTCACAAGGTCGGATTTTTTCCCCCGTAACTTTGAAGGAAATGGATATCGTTTAATGAAATTTAATATAAATACCTTTCAAACAGCATACATTATGATTAAAAAGAAATTTATGGGAAAAATCTTTTCCGAATGGGTGGGGAGAGGACTTTCGGAAAATTCACAAGATCCAATTTTTTCCTTGGTAACTTTGAGAAAAATGGATATCTTTTAATGAAATCTATATATATAAAGATGAGAATGTGTGCCTGTCTCTCTGTGTGAATCCCTAAAACTTGAGAACTACACAACCAATTTCATTCAAATTTTCCACATGCCTTACTTAGGACCCATGTAGTGTCATAGGCCAAAAAAATTTTTAACTTCTTGCCAAGTGCAAGCCCAGAGCAATATCATACCTTCTCCACTATTTCAGTATTACGTATCAAAAGTGAAACAATAACATCTCTCTATTGTAATATCAGATACTTCCACTTTAATAGTTTCAGTTTAATACTATCTCACATATATACAGGCATACATACATACATATATGTATGTTTTTATATATATATATATATACCGGAGTAAACACATAAATGTGAAACAAGGTGGAAAAAAGAGTACTCAAATACCAGTGGTAGAGTACTATGCTTTATTTAAAGCAGAAGAAAATTCAACAAAATTTTTGTTGAATTTTCTGCTGCTTTAAATAAAGTATATATATATATATATATATATATATCTGCACAAATGTATATATATATGTATAAGTATACATCAACACAAATGTATATATATATAGATGTATATATATACATGTATATATATATATATATATATATATATATATATATATGTATACATGTATATATATACATATATGTATACATGTATATATATATACATGTATATATATACATGTATATATATATATATTTGTTGTGCAAATGGCTAAACTCGCAATATGACCATTCCGAAATATAACTATATATAATACATATATATAGATGTATATATATAGATGTATATATATAGATGTATATGTATACATGTATATGTATAGATGTATTTATATACATGTAGATATATATGTATACATGTATATGTGTAGATGTATATATATATATAGGCACAAGAGTGGCTGTGTGGTAAGTAGCTTCCTTACCAACCACATGGTTCCGAGTTCATTCCCACTGCGTGGCACCTTGGGCAAGTGTCTTCTACTATAGCCTTGGTCCAACCAAAGCCTTGTGAGTGGATTTGGTAGAGAGAAACTGAAAGAAGCCCATCGTATATATGTATATATATACATCAGTATAGTGGTCATTTGCAAACTCCAGAGGTGACACTTTCATTTCTCCTTAGCCCTCGCATCACACAGTTGTTAATGTTTATTTGAGTTGGGTCACGCCCTTCCAATTGCTGTACCTGTCACCTGTATGGTGAGGAATCGTACATTGGAAGTGATAACAACTAGGGTAAGGTAACTGACTGCTTATTGTAATCATTCGTCTTCTGGTTTCCTGTAGTTTTGCTCTCCTTTACAAACCCAGTGAACATACATATATTTCCTATTTCAAAGAAATTCAAACAATAGATATAAGACCCAAGTTAAAAAGATTCTCAACAATTCAACTTCTCTGGTTGACATTAAGACACTCACCCCCAATAGGGGCCTTAACTCCCACATTTTAGAGCTCCATAACCTCCATTTTTCAGGAGCAAAATCCTTTTAACAGGTTCTATAAGACTGGAATTTTGGAATCTGTGCATAAAAATCAGTAGTATGGGATACATGTGTCATGATTACAATTTTTTTAGGGTGTGTAAAGAGGGAAAGAACCCTCATCTGCAATTTTGAGGAAATTCAAATCATAGGTATTCCAGTTCATTACAGAAAAGTCTAATTCTTGAACTGCATGTAACACGGACAACGCCGGGTATCCCTGCTAGTTTTATATAAACACCTTTCAAACGGCATGCCTTTCTATTCACACTCAAAATATTGATTATTCATGGGGAAGCCTTGAAAATACATTGTTCGACCAGGAATGAGTGCGGTACTATTTAAGAAGAGTGGTCCCGGTGCGCGCATTCGCGCACCCGCGCAAGCTAGTCGTGACTAGTTCGATCCTTACTTTGTATTTTTCTGTTTTACTTTGTTTAAAAAAATTATTTACTTCGTGTTTTTGTGTCATATTTACTTTGTTTAAAAATTTTTTTTACTTTGTGTAAACAAATTATTTATTTTGTGTTTTATTTACTTTGTTTTAATTTTTTTTTTTTTTTGTGTTTTATTTACTGTGTTAGGTGGTCGTTGTAGGATCGACTAGTCACGACTAGCTAGCGCGGATGCGCGAGTGCGCGCACCGGGACCACTCTTCTTAGATAGTACCATGAGTGCGACCTAACTACTTGAAACAATGTCGTTCGGTTAGTTTTCATACAAGCCATCTCACCGGCAACCTAGCGACTTCATAAGTTTCTTTTGGAGACTGCAAGACTATACCCATGTCCCTGATGACACAGAAGACTGTATACCGGTTCTTGATGTCGTTCACCGGTAACTCTCGTTGGTGTATTTTTTATACTGCAAAACATTCGATGGGGGGGAAAAAATCCAACCTTCTGAATTTTCTGAAAGACCGGGTAATAAAGTAAACAATAACCAAACAACTGCGTTAAACGAATAAGAATCTAGTCAGAGGTAACCAAACATTCAGTTTTCAGTTTACTTGCGTCAGGTTTTGCTTTCATTAATTAATTATATAGTGGGGCCTTTCTAAACAATTCCTGATAATGTGGAAATTTTCGGGAATAAATTATCACGAAGACGACTTATTGCTTCGTCCTGGGGTCGATTTCTATTTATATTCCTAAAAACATGTATGCACCGTAGTTTCCTGCAAGCGTATTTGCTATGTTGCCTTCAATACTGATATCGTGTTAAAAAGAAAAAGTATTCTATACACATTCAGTCATCCATGCAAATATAATTACTTTATAACATCTGTTTTGATTTATTTTTAAACAGCTAATTGTGGATCCATTTAAAAAAACTGAGAACACTGTCGGTCGAAATTCCATTTATACTTATGGGAAACATCACTCGAAGAAAATAATAAACACGATGTAAATGAAAAACGAAAGTTAATTGAATGTATAATGAAAGTACAAATCTTTAAATTAAAACAATCGGTTTGATATTTCATTTGGCTAAGGCAAATAATTAAAATGAAAATATATAATTAGAATTTAAAAAAATAAATGAAATACTACTCACATCTTGGACATAGAAGTTAAGTAAGTTGCAATTAAGAGTAAAAGCCTTCTCTGCAGCCTGGTAAGCAACTACGTGGCTCGAACTTTGTCACAAACTTAAGTTGTGTCCCTTGATCATGAGTCACTTTGGAAAATGATATCCGCTTAATGATACTTGGGCGAGAGAGAAAGCACAGAAAACGGATAACTTTCCTCTTCGGTCAAGCCTCATCGACTTTTTAAAATTCCATTGGGAAAAAAAAAAGATGAGGGTTGAGAGGAAAGATGCTGCACCCCACTCCAAGTAAATTTTTTGAAAGATGAGTGAATATATTTATATTTCTTTACTGCCCACAAGGGGCTAAACACAGAGGGGACAAACAAGGACAGACAAAGGGATTAAGTCGATTACATCGACCCCAGTGCGAAACTGGTACTTTATTTATCGACCCCGAAAGGATGAGTGAATAAGGTAAGGATGGCCTGAGGGAGTGGTCCTAGTTTAAGCTGGCACGTGTAGGGTATGGAGTATCACCAGGAGTATCACTTATCATGATACTCCTGGTGAGTAGGGTGGCTCAGGATCTGTGGAACTCCTCGATTGCCCTTAGGTGACGTTTTTACCCCTTACTCTTTCACTTGTTTCACTCATTTGACTGCGGCCATGCTGGAGCACTGCCTTTAGTCGAGCGAATCGACCCCAGGACTTATTCTTTGTAAGCCTAGTACTTATTCTATCGGTCAATTTTTGCCGAACCCCTTAGTTACGGGGACGTAAACACACCACCATCGGTTGTCAAGTGATGTTGGGGGGGGGGGACACAGACACACAAACATATCAATTGCACTACGGAGGAACCTCTAGGTGACTCTGATCATGCTATGATCATCGCCAATCTGGCTCTTGCAGGCAACAAAAACCTGAACCATCTCCAATCTGCTTCCTTCGATTGGAAGAGAGCAGATTGGAACCTGTACCACACTGAACTACAGCACCCAAACTGGCGTGAATTCTACAACTCTGGAGATGTGAATACTATACTCCAGAGTATCCTGGACTCAATATGGGCAGCATGTGCAGCATCAGTGCCACGTAAACAAAAAAAGAAGAACCGCCCCAAAAGGGCAATTTGGGAAACTTCAGCGGTCCGACTTGCCAGGAGGAAACGTCGGACTGCTGAACAGGAATACAGGTTGCATAAATCAGACACCAACAGGAAGAAGCGGAATAAATCCTCCAACCATCTCAAGCAAGTAACAAAAAAAGCAGTGCTTGAATTTGAACAGTGCATAGCAGCCAATCCTGACAGTAAGGTTTTCTGGAAATATGTGCACTCAAAGCAGAGACCTCACTCTCCAGTGGGCCCTCTTCGCAACCCTCACACAAACCAGATCACTGACGACCCCAAGGAATGCGCAGAACTCATTGCCGAGTGCTATGCAAACATATTCACTGTTGAAAGTCAAGATGTACCATCTTCACCATCACTAACAGCAAACTCCATAACAACTATGGAATTTACACCTGCAATGCTGCGACGTCACCTTCAAAATAAGCGCAACTATGCCTCCCCTGGTCTCGATGGAGTTACATACCTGCTTCTCAAACGTGGCAGGCACTTCCTTTTACACCAGCTTTCTATTTTCTTCCAGTACTGTCTCAACAATGGTGCTACTCCGGAGCAGTGGAAAACTGCCAGTGTCATTCCTCTGTTCAAAAAGGGCGACCGCACATCACCTGTCAACTATCGCCCAGTCAGTCTCACTAGCTGTATTGCAAAACTGATGGAATCGTGTGTCAGAGAAACACTCTGGAACTTCTGGAGCTCTCACAGTCTCATCCAACCCTCACAATATGGATTTGTCCCTAACTCCAGCTGCAGTGACCAGCTTGTCGAGTTCCTTGAGGACATTACTCAGATTACTGACAGTGGCTCATGGGTGGATGTTGTCTACCTTGACTTTGCTAAGGCTTTCAACTCTGTGCCACACAAAAGGCTTATGGTGAAACTCTCTGCAATGGGTGTGGGGGATGACCTTTTTAACTGGTTGAAATCCTTCATCCTCAGCCGAAAGGAGGTTGTCACAGTTCTAGGACAGCACTCTACACCATATGAGATGTCATCGGGTGTACCACAGGGATCTGTCCTTGGTCCCCTCTTGTTTGTGGCATACATTAACGACATAGATGCCAATTTAAAGAATGCCACAGTATTGAAATATGCAGACGACATCAAGCTGTACCTTGAAATCAAGAGGACAGATCCTGATGTCTACAACTCTTTCCTGCAATCAGACCTAGACACAATGCAGCAATGGATCACAGACTGGCAACTGAAACTGGCTGTGGACAAGTGTACCACCATGCATTTTGGGAGAAAAAACCCTGCGTTCACATACTCCCTCCACAACACTGATATCAAGAAATCCTCTTGCAAGCGTGACCTAGGCATCACTGTCAGCAGTGATTTGCGTTGGACAAAGCATATCTCTAAGATTGTCAGGAAGGCCGAGGGTGTCTTGGCATCACTCAGCAGGTCTTTTGTTAGCCGCTCTCCAGCCATCTACTTAAAACTGTATACAGCTATGGTACGACCACACTTGGAATTTGCATCATCAGTTTGGAACCCCTATCTTGCACAGAACATTGACCTCCTGGAATCTGTCCAGAGACGTGCAACCAAACGCATACCCTCCATCAGACACCTACCATATTCTGAGCGCCTTGTTTCCCTGGGCATGGATTCACTGA
Source organism: Octopus sinensis (assembly GCF_006345805.1). Classification (NCBI taxonomy): domain Eukaryota; kingdom Metazoa; phylum Mollusca; class Cephalopoda; order Octopoda; family Octopodidae; genus Octopus; species Octopus sinensis. The sequence goes on from NC_042998.1 coordinate 185,356,488, forward strand.
AGCTCCGGCGTCTGGCGACAGACTTGGTAAACACCCACAAAGTTATCAACCACCTCACCAACAACAACACTGAACACCTTTTTGATCTCCATGTGTCTAACACACGTGGACATGCCTACAAAGTCAGAAAACAATACAGCTCTCATGACTTTCGGAAACATTTTTTCACGCTCAGAGTTGCTGAAGCATGGAATAAACTGCCTGCGTCAGTTGTTGACTGCCATGACACTGCATCTTTTAAGGCCCTCATGCTTTCCGAAATCCGCCGAAACTACACCTGATTATATATACACTTTAGATGAGTTGTAGTGCACCTGAGCACTATACACAATTATTATTATTATTATTATTATTATATACACACACATACATATATACGACGGGCTTCTTTCAGTTTCCGTCTACCAAACCCACTCACAAGGCTTTGGTCGGCCCGAGGCTATAGTAGAAGACATTTGCCCAAGGTGTCACGCAGTAGGAATGAACCCGGAACCGTGTGGTTAAATAAGTACCAGTTACGCACCAGGGTCGATATAATCGACTTAATCCCTTTGTCTGTCTTTCTTTGTCCTCTCTGTGTTTAGCCCCTTGTGGGTAGTAAAGAAATAGGTATTTCGTCTGCCTTTACGTTGAGTTCAAATTTGCTTTTCATCCTTTCGGGGTCAATAAATTAAGTACCAGATGAAGGCAAGACTTCCACCCGTCCCCCCAAAATCCACCCTATAAAACAATTTTTTCGACATTTTCGGCTACGGGGAATACGAATCTGCAAAAAAACTGGCAAAAATCAACATTTCTAAATTACCCCCCACCTCATTTTCTTCATTTTTAACTTTTTTCGCAATATTTTTTTCAAAATATGCGAAAAAATATGGAGATTATGATTCTGAAAAAAATTTCCAAAAATCTTTGTGAAATTTTTTTTTTTTTTCTGAATTTGTGAAAAAATACAGACATCATGATTCGGACAAAAATTCCAAACATTTCTGTACTTACAGTTACGGTTTTAGGAGTGGGTTAGGGTTAGGGCTTTAGGGTTAATGTTGGGGGAAATTCTAAATTGAAGAAGTTGGGGAGGAAAGGGGGGAAAAAATTTCACAATGCCGATTTTTGGCAATTTTCAGGAATCTCCGTATCTGAAAACGGGGATTTTTGGCAAAAAAAATTACAAAAATAAACAAATTTGTGAGAAAATGAGAGTGGGGGACGAGCGGAAGTCCTTCCCAGTTGAACACTGGGGTGGATGTAATCGACTTATCTCCTCCCCGAACTTGTTAGTCTTGTGCCAAAATTTGAAAACATTATAGTTGTTGTTGTTGTTATTCGTTAGCATGCTGGGCAAAATGCTCCCCTTACAGCTTCTAGGTAGATACAGACAGTCAACATCTGCCTTAGGATGGTGCATATTAGATGTCAATAATTTCCTAAAAGGTGGCAAGCTGGCAGAATCGCTAGCATACCAGTAAAATGCTTAGCTGCATTTCATCTGTTCTGAGTTCAAATTCTGCCAAAGTCAACTTTACCTTCCGTTTTTTTGGGGTTTTTTTCAGGGTCGATAAAACAAGTATCACTTGAGCACTGGGGTCAATGTAATCGACTTAACTCCTTTTCCGAAATTGCTGGCCATATACCAAAACTTGAAACCATTATTATTATCTATATTATTGGCTCATAAAAAGCACCCACTACACTCTGGGTTAGGAAGGGCATCCAGCTGTAGAAACACTGCCAGATTAGACTGGAGTCTGCTGCAGCCTCCTGGCTTCCCTGACCCCAGTCGAACCGTCCAACCCATGCTAGTATGGAAAACGAACGTTAAACGATGATGATGATGATGATGTTACTTTGTTTTATTCAAACTGTGCCAAGTTTCATCACCCTGAGACCTCAAGTAACAGTAAGCTGGGTGTTTTACTGTGGTCTGTGTTACTTATGATTAGTAATGAGATAGTATATGTGAAGAAAGGCCAGATTCTGGTTGAGCATAGTAGACTAGCTCCCTCCCCAAAATTTCAGTTCTTGTGTCTATAGCAGAAAGGATTATTATTATTAAAGCAACAAGCTATCAGAATCATTAGTGCATCATACAAAATGCTTAGCAACATTTCTTCCAACTCTTTACATTCTGAGTTCAAATCCTGCCAAGGTCAGCTTTGCCTTTCGTCCTTTCAGGGGCAATAAAATTACATACCAGTCAAATACTGGAGTCAATGGTATGATCTAAACTCTTCTTGCTAAAGTTGCTGGCCTTGTACCAAATTTCGGAACATTTATTATTATTATTACAAATGTCATTTCATAGAAAGCACAAGATTAATTTTTGCAGATGATATTTGATTGAATTTATCCCAGTAGTTTTGTTATTAGTTCCAAGTCAGCCTTGACTGAGTAGATGTCTGATTGAAGAATTCCAATCAAAACCCATTCTGTTTCCTCTAAAAACAAAGCATATAGGACTACATAAACTTTTTTTTTTTTTTGGAACTGTAGGTTTTGGTTGAGAGGCGATTTAACTTCTGTTTCCAGCAGGTTGGGCAATGAAGTAGAGGCTTTCTTTGTTAGCTGCAGACTACTCCATTTCTTGGTATTAACATCAGTTCTACTTACTTGTACTTGTGCCGACATTTACCCTGGGTGAGTTGAGTCGGCTTCTACCTCCCTCGAGGCATCTCGAACCATGGATGCCAATGCACAACGGTCCTGCACTAGTTCACTGGAGATAGTGAGCCAGCCACGGTTCCATCGGTGCAGGCCAACAACCTGCAGACCCGTAAGCACAGAGAGGTCCTCCTTGATTGTCGTAGCCCAGGTCTTCAGCTGCCCGCCCGCGTGTTTCCGCCAGTTACGAAGTGGCGTTGGGAGAAGGACATCACGGCTCAGTTCACCCACCCGACACTACATGCACCTCAAGCACTGTTGCAGAAGGACAGATAGAAGTGGCCGCAGAAACAGGCGAAGTTGGAGATTGGTGGTGGGAACTCGATCCCCCCGACGGCACCGAAGAATGCACCGGAGGCAGTCATTGTCGAAGACTTCCAGCCCTTGTTGATCGACCACCCACATAGGCCACATTTCACAGCCATAGAGAAGTACTGTATGAACGACGGCCTGATATATTCGCCCTTTGGTCACCAATCATCAGTTCAGAACTAACTGGACAGTTGTATGATCAAAGGTATTGCAAATGGGACCACTCTGGATTTTTGTGTCACTAGGATAACATTTGCTAATATATCTTTCTTTCTTCAAGACAAGTCGTTTTAGGGAGATTTGACTGCTATTTGAGCTGATCGAGTAACCATGTACAGACTCCTTCATTCCAGTTATATATTAATGGTAATAAAATCCTTGAGTTTATTGGTTGCTGTGTGAAATGAAAAACATTTTTTTTTAGGGCTTAAAGGGTTTGTGCCCAAAACATCAAATTCTTCTACTCCTCACTGCAACCAAACATACTGACAACATCTATATTCTTTGAATTTTATCACCAAATTTTATTTTTATATCACTGGGTGTTACTTTACCTACATCTTCATATACTGAAATATCAAGTTCTAGGGCCTACATTCAGGATAACACGTACTAGATTAAACCAGAAAGAGAGAGAGAGACAAGTGAAATGGCATAAATACCATAAATCCTCGAGTATAATCTGCATTTTTTTCCCAAAATTTAAAGGTCAAATTCCCTAGAGCATATTATATACGAGGTTAAAAATGAAAACTATTTTCTAAGCAGTGTCTAAGTCTCTATATGCTGTCTGGCTATGTTTATTCAGACGCATTTTGTGATGTAGGGTGCGAAAATACCTTAAGCTAAGCCTGAAAGCAATGAAGCCATAAAAGAATCGTCCATAACTTGCAGTAAACAACATTTATTAAACGTTATTACTGTTATTTCTTTATTTTCTGCAAACAAAATGCACAAAAAAGCTACACATTTGCATTATGTTATATATGCAATAATAATAAAGGACGTTACCGTATACATTTTTACAAACCAAGGACGTTATATAGACCTCCTTGACTCAAGTTAGAGAAGGGGTGCGTATTATACACAAGGTTTAGGTTTTTCAGAGGTACAGCCCCCTAAAAATCCCCTGCGTATTATACTTAAGGGCGGACTATACTCGAAGATTAACAGTATTACAAAAATATTGCTAGTAACCATGCAGGTGATGGTTTAAGTGAACAATTTTACTATTGTATTACTTTTCTTTGCTTTTAACATGATCACCTTCCAAAAGCTGTATGGCTTGGGCTAGGGTGCTGGCCTCACTATCCTAAGGTTGTGGTCTCAACTGTTTGTCCAATGCCACACTGTATCCTTCTGCAAGGCACTTTATTTCAGGTTACCCTAGTTTACTCAACTGAAACTGAGTATCAGCTGAATACTGGTGCAAGCCTCCTCTATCTCTCAGGCTGTCACATCTTCAATGTTTCACTGGATCAAAAGTGGATACATCAAAAGTCTCCATGTTTGCTAGCAACTACACTGTCATAGGCAGTGCACAATGCTTTTGCGCCCTTCAGAATTAATAAAATGGCCCGTCTGAGACAAGGTGACCAAAATTATACACCTAGATAAGACCTTCCACAAAACCCCAAACCAGTTCACTTAAAAGAACATTTTCTATGGTTACTATCTCCAAAATTGTAGTTGAGCCTTTTGATCCCTAATAATAATAATGAGCTACAAAATTCCTCCCAAATTCTCATTCCTGAAGTCTTCAATAAACCCAAACTCACAGGGCAACCAGCCCTAAGTGTCTCTTACCGTCAGACTGTACAAGGGGGTGCTGGAAAGTTCCTGGCTTTAAGGGTATCACAGAAGGCCTGGTTGGAGGCCCAACCTTCTGAGTTCTTTCACAGAGCTTATTAAAACTGAAGGACCGCTGCAATAAGTGTGAATCTTAGGTTAGGATTGAATAAAATCATAACTGATCTTCCTGTATTTTCTTTTACCCAAAGCCAAGAATTTTTCAGCACCCCCTTGTACATCCCAAAGGTCTCTGTATCTAATTTGCAAAATCATTTCAGTCCATCCTTTAAGACAAGTAATATCTGTGACCTTACTATCCTCCTATCAATATCACTATCCCAAAAGCGATGATTGTAAGTAACCATCTTCACTTTGAGTTTCCTTATTCTCAGTGACTATCAGTATAATTTCCATAAAGTCAGATATAGAGATTAGACATCTAGTCAGTCCACTGAGTCTCTTACTATCATCCCTAGTAATCCCACTGGCTCCAGAATTGAGAGGGCATTAACTCTGGCTAGGACTCATTTAATTAGATTTATCTCAGTCACCAAAGAGATTTGCATTTAGTCATGACAATTCATGAAGAATTCTGAAATTGAGAGACTTATCGAATCAAAATTTCAGTCTCCTGCATACATCCAACTCTAATAATTTTTAGATGAGTCAGTTATGTTCCTGGCAGAGCTTCCACATGTAAAACTAGTTTAGATTTAAAACAAAAATAAACTTTATATTTTTATACCTATATCAGAATTAAAAGATAAAATATACTTAGAAATAAGTATCTACACTAAGTGCCGGTGGCACGTAAAAAGCACCAACCAATCGTGGCCATTGCCAGCCTACCCTGGCACCTGTGCCAGAGGCACATAAAAAGCACCACCTTGACTGGCTTCCATGTTGGTGGCACATAAAAACCACCAACCGATCGTGGCCATTGCCAGCCTCCCCTGGCACCTGTGCTGGTGGCACATAAAAAGCACTCACTACACTCACAGAGTGGTTGGCGTTAGGAAGGGCATCCAGCTGAAGAAACACTGTCAGATCAGACTGGAGCCTGCTGCAGCCTCCTGGCTTCCCAGACCCCGGTCGAACCATCCAACCCATGCTAGCATGGAAAACGGACATTAAACGATGGTGATGATGATGGTGATAATGACTAAGAGATTCAAATGACTTGGTAGCAAGAGAGGTCATTCATCCTAAGAAAACCAGACAGAAAGCTAGATTTAGCAGTTTCTTAGCACACAATTGTTTATCCCAACATCAGCTTGGTCGAGTATATCTAGGGTTGAAGCCATTCCTAACATGATCAGCCATCGTTCTGGACTACATTATCCAACATCTACTACCTTTAAAACAATAAAATGTAGTGTAAAGAAAATTTGATGGCTATTTTTAGCAGATTGAGTAACTATGAAATGACTCCCTCCATGACATAAGACCTAACTGCAATTAGTAAGTTCGCTGAGCACATATGAATTAGAACTGTCGACTACATATCAAACAAATTCATTTCCGAAGTGATATTGAAATACTGTGCTCAGTTACTAATTAGCACTTTGGTCTTTGGACTCCAGAATACCCTTCTGGATTTGGAAATATTTCCACACATCCTCAATAGACATACAAGGAAAAATTAATATCGTAAGTGGATTCATCATGTAATGTTCATTTTTCTATGTTTGCAGGTGTCAGAATTTTTTTAAGTAGATTTTCTATGGTCAAATATCCTGCCACACACACGCACACAATAGGTTTTTTTTCAGTGTCTATGTACCAAATCCACACACAACAAGGCTTTGGTTAGCCTGGGTCTCTAGAAGACACTTATCCAAGGTATCATGCTGTGGAACTAAACCTGAAAACACCTGGTTGGGAAGCAAGCTTCTTAACCATGGAGCCATGCTTAGAGGAATGTAGTCAGTGCCTATCAGCCTGGGGTTGGAGGGGCTCCCATTCGTTGAGATGAATTTTGTAGACGTTCAGCTTGAAATTCAGGCAAATTTAATAAGTGAAGGAAAAAAATATAGGAGGGAGGGAAGAATTTCAGATGACTGCAGATCCAGGGAAGAATGAATGGGTGAATTGTTCAGCATGAAGTGAAAGATAATAGGGATGACAAATGGAGGAATAGCCGGTGCATTACATAAGCAAAGGTAGAAGTAATGTGCAGCTGGATAGTTCAAAAACAATAGAAGAAACAGAAGCAGGAAGATATGCAGAAGTGTACAGGCGCAGGAGTGGCTGTGTGGTAAGTAGCTTGCTAACCAACCACATGGTTTCGGGTTCAGTCCCACTGCGTGGCATCTTGGGCAAGTGTCTTCTGCTATAGCCTCGGACCAACCAAAGCCTTGTGAGTGGATTTGGTAGACGGAAACTGAAAGAAGCCTGTCGTATATATGTATATATATATGTATGTGTGTGTATATGTTTGTGTGCCTGTGTTTGTCCCCCACAACATCGCTCGACAACCAATGCTGGTGTGTTTACGTCCCCGTCACTTAGCGGTTCGGCAAAAGAGACCGATAGAATAAGTACTGGGCTTACAAAGAATAAGTCCCGGGGTCGATTTGCTCGACCAAAGGCGGTGCTCCAGCATGGCTGCAGTCAAATGACTGAAACAAGTAAAAGAGTAAACAAGTATGTGGGCAGCAAGTAGTTATAATGGGAAAGTAAGCATGTCTGACAATCAACCAGATGTTTTAGTTGGATTTTGTAAAAGTCAGAACAGACACAAGCTATCTTGCCCAGTACTAACAGTTCTGCCAATCCACTGCCCTGGATTGGTATTTTTGTCAACACAGAAAGAATGAAAGGCAAAGTTTACCTTAGTAGTTAAACTTCTTGAAGCACTGGCAATTACCTAATGCCTTATCTTTACTAACTTGTCATTTTATTATCCAGTAATGTTCATCATCATTCAGCATCTGCTTTCCATACTTGCATGAGTTAGATGGTTTGACTGAAATTGGTAAGCTGCACAGGTTCCAGTCTGATTTGCCATAGTTTCTATGGCTAGATGCCCTTCCTAGTGCCAACCACTCCAAGTGTGTAATGGGTGCTTTTTATGTGCCTCTGGTTCAAGGTGCCAGTTACATGGCACTGGTATCAACCACAACTATGATTTCACTTGGCTTGACGAGTCTTCTCAAGCAGAGCATATCACCAAAGGTCTCAATCACTTATTCACCTGGGTCTATAGAAGGCACTTATCCAAGGTGTCATGCTGTGGAACTAAACCTGAAATCACTTGGTTGGGAAGCAAGGTTCTTAACCATGGAGCCATGCTTAGAGGAGTGTAGTCAGTGCCTATCATTATATATATTATACTGCAATGAAGTCCAACATTATATATATTATACTGCAATGAGTTGGTGAGAGACTGCAAAGTTAAAAACAGGTAGTAAGGTAGCGAGCTGGCAGAAACGTTAGCACGTCGGGCGAGATGCTTAGCGGTATTTCGTCTGCCATTACGTTGTGAGTTCAAATTCCGCCGAGGTCAACTTTGCCTTTCATCCTTTCGGGGTCGATAAATTAAGTACCAGTTAGGCACTGGGGTTGATGTAATCTACTTAATACCTTTGTCTGTCCTTGTTTGTCCCCTCTATGTTTAGCCCCTTGTGGGTAATAAAGAAATAGGTAGTAAGTTTGAATGCCTTCGCTGTGTGCTTTTCATGCAAAAGAAGGAAGTAGTGCAAGATTGTTTTTGTGATATGAGAAGTGATTCATGTCTTGATCTGGTTGAAGCAACAACAATGATGGCAGCAGCAGCAGAAATCAAATCAAAGGTAAAAGAGGAAAAGAAAGGGAAATATTGAAGCAGGATTTTCAATAGTGATTTTATTAGCTTTAAGTGAAGTTAACAGAGTATTACAGAAATTATGTACAGAAGTTCCAAAGAAGATTGAATTGTTTTTGGTCTGTTGATTATAAAATGATTCTTGAATGCTTGTTCTGAAGAAACCTACAAGCTGTTTGTCCTCTAATTACCCATTTTACCTTTAAACAAAGGTAAACAGTGCATGCACCTAATATTTCAGCAAAATTTGGTCAAATAAATTTGGGACAAAAATATAAAAAAAAGAAAATAATAGTAAAATAAAAAATATACACATTTAAAGTAAAATGTTCCAGTTGTGTGTTTAAATAAGCATTAAAAAAATATTCCATGAGAAATCATAGGAAGGCAAAACAGTCAGAAAGCCAACACAACTCTGTTTAAAAATGAATGAAACAACACAAGCATATGAAAAATTAACAATTAAATATTAATAAAACTGTAATATATTTTTTAAATCAGTATTTCATAATGGACTCATCATCATCATTATTATCATTAATATTATTTATCATCATTTTAGACTTTCTCTGTTTACTGGTAAATGGATCATTTGTTTTATTGGAGTATGGAGAACAGCTTTGTTTCCCGTTTCAAGACTTGAAAATCTATAAATAATAGCCTAAAAAAAATATCTTGTGTCTTTTAATTTGTTAATCTTTCAAACACTGAAACTAGAAAACTAAAAGCTACACTGCTGCCGTGAAATGATCTGGGAAAGGCTTCGTAGCTTCGACATACAAAGGAATGCTTATTACAATCCTTCCCTAATGATTGCTGTATTGAATGCATTGGTGTAACTGTTAGTGTTGTCTTGGGCTTTTTTTCATGTTTTACAAACTTCGTCGATGAAATAGATTCATGAGATTTAAAGAAATTCATCACATATGATGCATAAAGTATCACATATAAAAAAAGCATTGCTTTTTCTAAGAATTATCTCAGTAATATTCTTGGAAATATACTGGGGCACAACAGTGATGAGACGAACAGCTGAGATGTTAACAAAAGGAGTTGAAAAAAAAAAAAAAACACAAACCCCAAAAGCCTGTAGTTATTGGGTTTATAAAACTGACATCAACACTTGTACATCAAAATATATTTATTCAGAATCAGATTCTTCATTGTCTGTAGAATAGTCAGAATCTCCACTAGCCTCCTCTTCCTTCTTATCATCGTCATCATCAGAAATTTCCCATTGTGGGTGGTCCTCAATTATCTTTGCTTGTTTTACGTCAAGCTGAATATACGAAGATAAAACAAATCAAAATATAAGAATGGAGAAATGCTTTTTGTTTTCACATTACTGGACAAATTAATAATGTCAAATCATAAAACGTGGACCCAAAACATAGAATTAAACAAATGGTAAAATCAGTAAATAGAGAGAAATCAGAAAACAAGACTGTAAAAGAAAAAAAAAATTCTTATTTCAGCATCTTAATGATAGCATACACAACAGTTATGCACTACTATTGATAAACAAGCTGAAATTCTATCCACAGTAGCAATCCTCAGTCATGTGGACTGCACCATTAAAGGTTACAGGCTTTAGTCACTGATGGTTAAATATAAAATGTTCTGATTTTAATGTGTAGAAAGATAGGCAAATATCTAAACTGGATTGGCTGTTCATCATCAGCATTGTCATTTAACGTCCGCTTTCCATGCTGGTATGGGTTGGATGGTTTGATTGAGGGCTGACAAGCCAGAAGGCTGCACCAGGCTCCGATCTGATCTGGCAGTTTCTACAACTGGATGCCCTTCCTAACGCCAACCACTCCAAGAATGTAGTGGGTGCTTTTTATATGCCACTGGCACAAGGGCCAGTCAGGCAGTACTGGCATCAACCATGACTGAATGGTGCTTTTTACGTTCCACTGGCACAGGAGCCAGTCAGTGGCACAGGCAACGACCACGCTCAAATGGGAGCTTCATTCCTTGCAAGCTTACGCATGTCCTCAGCAGTCACAGCCCATATTTCACTGCCATGTAGCATGGCTGTTCGCACACATGCATCATACTCTACCTTTTACTCCGAGCAAGAGGCCCTTTGTTACCAACAGAGGTAGGAGCTCTTTGAACTTTGCCCAGGCTATTCTTATTCTAGCAGCTACACTCTCAGAGCAACCGCCCCCCCCCCCCCCGCTACTGACTTGGACACCTAGGTAATGGAAGCTATCAACTACTTGGGAGTTTTTTTCCCTGGAATGTGACGGAAGCTGTTTTCTGCACATTCTCAGTATTTATTGCCCCTAAGCCACACAAAAACTATCTTCCTAGTTAGCCTTCCTTTGATATTGCTGCACCTCTTATTTGTCCATAGCTTACACCAGGTACATCTTATGGAGTTTTTACCTACGCCTTTTCTACAGATCAAGCAGGGCCATGTACCTGAAGGGATTTGTGGTTTGTCTGTTATTAAGCTTTCCTTTTCTAAAAATGTGAAACTCATTCACATTCAGCATTTTTCATGTATATATTTTATAGATTAAATACTTTTTTTTTTTATTGTCATCTACTGCCAGTAATTAGCTTCAAACAATGTTGAATGAATAATTTTGTTTCTATTGAAACAAAGTATAGAGAAAGACTCCTTCACAAGTAAAATGAAAAGTCAAATTGTTTTGCTTCAGGATGTTGTCTAAAAAATTTGCAGTAAATCAAAAACTGATCAAAATATGAAAACTTATTAATCTTTCAGTTATGTATTATTTTCTATTGGTTTCATCTTAACAAGGGAATCAGTCTATATAAAAGAAAAGAAATTTAGGAAAAATAATCACTAAATAAAACAGCTTGACTGTGCTGTTTTATTTTAAAATTACCTATTTTGGATCTTTTCAGTTTGAACGGCAGTTTTTAACATAATTTCTAGGTAACTAAAAAATTTTAAACTTTGTATACTGGTAGAATGTGTTTATAAAACATCTTTTTCTCTTGGCTTTATTGAGAAAATTCTATAGTTTGTAAGATATTTGTTGTTTTTTTCTTCAATTTCAACTAATCATTGACGTCCATTGAGGTAAACAACATTCTGTGCCGTATGAATATGTCCCTCGTTTAAGAAACAGATTGGGTTTATTTACATTTGTGAAGAAAAAAAAGATACCCTTCCCCCATCCCAACCCTAAAATAGATTGAAATGCAATAGATCGATACTAGGGTCATAATTATGGGTGACAATTTCATATGACACCGCTAGAAAAGACAGCTGTTCAAACTGAAAAGATATCTTATTTTTAGCCTGAAAACAGTAGGAAGATATACATATGTGTGTATACAATGATTCAGATATGTCAGATGCATATGATAAGAAGCAAATAAATGTGTGTGTGTATGTGAGTGTATTTTTAAATGAAAAGATGAGAAAAAGAGATGTGAAAAAAGGAAAGAGCATAGAAAAGTAGAAAGCAAGTAGGTGGGAATGACAGAAATAAACATAAGCAATGCAAAAAATCACTTACCCTTAAACCATGCACTTGGTCCGAATCTAAATAGGAATCAGATCTCAAATAGACTGAATAATGGTAAATGCCAGGTTTTCTTGGTGCAGAAAATTTTACTTCAATCTACAGGAAAAAATATATAAATAACATTGTCTTAGATACTAGCATCAAAAGGGTTAATATTGGTAGGATATGTTTCATGAGAAAGGAATAAGAACTGAAGCACATTGCAGATTAGGCTATCGTCATCATTGTCGTTTAATGTCCGCTTTCCATGCTAGCATGGGTTGGACGATTTGACAGAGGACTGGCGAACCAGATGGCTGCGCCAGGTTCCAATCTGATCTGGCAGAGTTTCTACAGCTGGATGCCCTTCCTAACGCCAACCACTCTGAGAGTGTAGTAGGTGCTTTTACGTGTCACCGGCACGAGGGCCAGTCTAGCGATACTGGCAACGGCCACACTCAAAATGGTGTTTGATACGTGCCATCTGCACAGGAGTCAGTCCAGCGGCACTGGCAACGACCTCTCCCAAATGCTTTGTTCATGTGCCAGTAAGGCGACACTGGTAATGATCACGCTCAAATGGTACTTTCTACGTGCCCACCGACATGGAAGCCAGACAGCTGCTCTGGTAGTGATCCTGCTCAGATGGAGCTGTTAGCGCTCCACTGGCATGGGTGCCAGTCATCGAATTTGGTTCCATTTCGATTTCACTTGCCCCAACTGGTTTTCGCGAGCAGAGTTTAGTGCCTAATGAAGGGAGGTTGGCATGGGTGCCAGTCGTCAAATTTGGTTTAGAAATTTAATGCAATGTCTAAATTAAGATTTACCTTTTCTTCATACTTTAAGCTCGAAATAAACACAGGTGCAGATATAAGCATTTTCTGTTTCCGGTCGGCAATGTACAGCCACCAACACTCCTGTTTTTCCTACAATTCAACAGAAACATAAAAGATGTCATCAAATAATAATTGAACTCAATTAACAAACACAAATCAATCCTAAACCACTCCTCTTTCCTTCCCAAAAGAATAGCCCCCTGGAATTCCCACCCTGCTCATATCTTAACCACATGTGTTGACTTAACAGAGGCTCAAGTGGCACATTAACTCTTTAGCATTTAAACTGGCCATATCCGGCCAAAAGTATTCTGCCTGTGTTATGTTCAAAATGGCCAGATCTGGTCTCTCACACCAACCCTACAATATCATTTTAAAAATTAACAGCTACCTCATCAAAATCTCAAAGCTACAAGATAATGCATGATTAGTTCAAGGCAATGTGGATGAAAAAGCATTAATTTTGGTAGAATAATGCAAACACTAAAGGGTTAAAGTAACAATTTGACTGGTCCAAGAGGACCTACAAATGCCATGGACACTGCCTCTTCCTCCAGAACCAACAAGTCAAGAAAACTTTGTATTTTGCATATGCTATGGAGTTATCTATAAATGTCCACACACATATATATATAGACATTCCCAGTTAACATTACCATATTCGAAATAGGTTGATGTTGCCCTAGGTATAATGTATTCAACAAATATATAAAATTGAATATAGAAAGTGTTAATGAACATATGGAAGAAGTCTGTCCTCCTGCAACGGCGCTTGCGGTGGTTTGGCCATGCATGTAGGCGTCCGGTGGGTGAACTGAGCTGTGATGTCCTTCTCCCAACTCCACTTCCCAACTGGTGGAAACACGCAGGTGGGCAGCTGAATACCTGGGTTACAACGATCGAGGAGGACCTCTCTGTGCTCACGGGACCGCAGGTGGTTGGCCTGCACCGATGGAACCGTGACTGGCTTGCTATCTCCAGTGAACTAGCGTAGGACTGTCGTGCATGGGCGTGCATGGGCTGCCATGGTTTGAGATGCCTCGAGGGTGGTACAAGAAGCCGACTCAACCTGCCCAGGGTGAATGTCGCCACAAGTACAAGTAATGAACATATAAAGATTAAATTTTAGATTAGTTGAATTTTTGGTCACATCTTTGGTCATAAACAGAATGGGTGCTTTTAGAGGACGTATATTTTCCTGTTAGTGAGTTGATGAATAAATGAGATGTATAACTAGTGTTTAATCATATGCCTATTTAAAATATTAATCCTTGTTCATGTTTACAATGTAAACTATTGCAACAAATATGCCAAAAGTCAATCTAATCTTTCTTAACATCAGTAAAAGTTTTGCATTCTTTATATTAATGAAGCAACTTCCCATGATAAATTCCAGCAATCTTTAAAAATTTCTGTTCGGCATTGAAATAATTATTCAGTAGATGCACCTTGTACAACAGTAAACTATTTTATCACATAACACAACAGCCATGTGGTCTGGACCCAAACAAATGAGAACAAAAAGAAAAAATTTTTTTCACGCTGAGAGTTGCTGAAGCATGGAAAGAACTGCCGGCATCAGTTGTTAGTTGTCGGAGCACTGCATCCTTCAAAACTTCCATGCTTTCTGAGATTCGCCAACACACCACACCTGATTTTCTCCCCTCCATACACACACAAGCATGTATCTGACTCATGCATTGTTCGCTTTCCAGACATTTTTACATTACTGCATGTACTTTATATGCATTTTCTGACAAGTTGTGGTGCACCTGAGCACTGTATACAATAATTTCATTATATTATATTATAAACTATCATTAAATTAATCACCATCTTCCAAAAAAACTTAGAGAATATCTCCAAAAAGAAATAATTGTACTCACAATAGGGAAATATGGACAATGAACAGGATGACTTTCTTTAGATTTTGTTTCTAAAATGGTTTCCTTCTTTATATCAGCCTGATACTTAGACCAGTCTTCATCATCATCTTTTCCATTAGGATTATCTTTCCAGTTGCCGTCTTTTAAATCCTCATCAGAGTTTTCACTTCCTTCGTGATCAGACCCATTTTCACTCTCTCCTTTACCATTCTCAACCTCTGCTGTCTGAATTAAATGCAATATATATTTTTCAATATACAATACACATACAAATCTAAGAAATCATTCTGCAAACAGAAACATATAATCAAGTTTAAAGATCCCTGCACTCAATTCTACTAGTTTTCACCATCCCTCTGGTTCGTGAAATAGAATTTGACAATATTTGTTCTCTACAATAACACTTTTGCTACACCAAGTCTAAGAAATTCAGTATGCAGATGATTTGCATATATATATATATATAAAAATTAGAAAAAAAACACCTTTTATCAATTCAAAATGAAAAATTTAATTACACTATCTAGAAAATTACATATAATAGAAATATTAAATATAAGATAAGAAATAATATACCAATGATTAAGTAATGTGCAAAATAATAAATAAAACGGATATATTTGGTATATATTTCTAAATTAAATTTTTCCCTGTAAGTTTGAAATAATATTCCCTCAATTATTATTATTATTATATATATATATATATAATATATATATATATATATATATATATATATATATTTATGTACACTCATGCACATCTGCACAATGTACATACCCATACAAATAAATCATGATCAACATTTAACATCCTTGTTCCAGGTCAGCATGTGGTAGACAGTTTGACAAGATTTGATGGGTTTAATGACTCCAATATTTGCTTTGGCAAGGTTTCTCTGGGTGGTTTCCCATCTTAATGCCAATTATTTTACAGAGTATACTGGGTGCTTTGTTATTCTAGCAAGAGTTCAACAATTGGTTGTTTTGACTATCGTTTACAACTTAAACAATAGGTAAGGGACTTGTTTTCAGCTAAAATTAGCAGAAGCAAGCAAAATGTTATTTTGCCCTTAATTTTACACATGCTTTTATAACAGATTTGATATATACTTATCATGATATTGTAGATAATAGTCACAGCAGCACCTATACAATTTATTATAGAATTTATTAATTATATGACTTATCAAATTACTTTTCTCAAAGCAACAATCATAATTATACAATCAAGTTTAAACAGAAAATATTCAATTACTTCACTGTAATATCTGAAAAATATAAAATACCTCGGAACTAGCAGGATAAATAGTAGCAACAGTTCCTTTCTTATCCTCCTTGGTCTCTGCTACTGCTGCTGTTGCTGCTGCTGCCTGTGCTGAAGATGCATTAGATCGGGGTGGTGGACCTTTAACTTTCTTATTAGATTTCTTGCCAGATTTCTTGTTATTTTTCTTCTTTTTCTTTTCCCAGGGTCTAAGAGGTCTCCTCTGTGGAGATTCAGTGACCTATAGCAAAACAAGATTCAATTGTTTTGACATCAATGTTTCCAAACTTGAATAAATGGAATGGTTTATTAGCTGAAGTAATTCTTTCTACAACTAGATGCGCTTCCTATTACAAGGAAAAGGAGTCAATTCTAACAAAACACAGCCTGATTTGAGATATTTGTGCTAACAGAATAGTTAAACTATTAAAAAGTAAAACATTGAATTCATTTTACTAAGCAAGCTAGTTTTGCACATTTTAGCATTTGCAAGAAATAACCTCAACTTCTATATATTGTTGATGCATTTCAATCTGTATATTCTCTAATCATCTTTAGATGATATCCTGAGCTAGGCCAAAGTTTGAACCAGGAACCTTTCATCATCATTCAACATTTAAGATCCACTGTTCATGCTGGCATGGGTTGGCCGGTTTGACCAAACTTGGCAAGCTGGAGTGCTGCACCAGACTCCAGTCTGATTTAGTATGGTTTCTATGGCTGGATGCACTTACTAATGCCAACCACTTCACAGAGTGTGCTAGGCACTTTTATGTGGTGTCACACAGGCACTTTTACATGGTGCCACATGGTACTACATGAACATTTTTATGTGGCACCACACAGGCATTTTTATGTGGTGCTGCACGGGGACTTTTATATGACACTGCTGAGAATGCCAACTGAAACATTGTAGAGAGGTAGAAGTTTGACAAACAGACATCACTATATATTCATCTTGAAAAAAATATGGACCATCATCATCATTTTACCATCCACTTTTCCATGCTTGAATTGTTCAGACGGAATGTGTTGAGGCAGATTTTCTATGGCTGGGTGCCCTTCCAGTAACCGCCCCTCACATATTTCCAAGCAATGTAATATTTCCTTATGGTCAGACATCTTTCTGGCAGAATAATGGAAATGAATGCCACTGCATGTAGGACAGTGACATTTATTCACAACTCTGATGCAATGTCAAGACAAAGACACAAACATACACAATCACACACATACACTCACAGACTTCTTTCAGTTTATGATTACCCCATTCACTCGCATGGCTTTGATCAGCCCAGGCTCAGAAATCACTTGCCAAAGGTGCCACACAGTGTGACTGAACCCGAAACCATGTGCATGGGAAGCAAACTTCTTAACTACAGCCACAACTGCAACTCAATAACAAAGTGATTGACAGTGTGAGGAGATGACAATGGGCCAGGAGTAATCATCATCATTTTACATATTTTCCCTTGTGGCCATGGACTGGAAAGGATGTCACAGTTCAAACTGTTTCTTATTGGAGCTACTAGCACCTAGATGGGTTGGGGATCACTAATTGCTTTAGACACCACTTGTCTTTATTTTTTTATTTTTTTTTTTTCATGATAGCACAGATGGGATGCATCATAAAATCTCAAGTATTTGTAAATTCTTAAAGGAGATGTTTACCATCACTGTGCAGTCTCTTCTTTCCCCACCCACAGATAGTTGATGAAATGAATTTCTTGACTAAGAAATACTTTGTAGCCAAACAGCCATATGTTCAACAGTCCATTAAATTTTAACTCCCTTGCTACTGTGCTTGAGAAATAGAATAAGATATAAATCACATGAGCCTGATAAGTAGTGATTCTCTCATAAAGTAAGCACTCTGTAACAAATACAGCAATTTATTTAATGTTTTCAAGATACTGACATATATTTGCATGGAAAACAAACATCTCTCTCTATCTCTTATTATAAAAGGCAGATTTTATCTGCCTCTCTTTGGGAGTTATACAAATCTACAATATAGGATTTCTTCAATTACAATTTACCTAGCATTTTTAAGAGTACAATGCATCGCGTCATGCCAGGTCCAGTTTTTAAAATAAACTCAATTAAGCAAAATTTACAGAAAACTCACATTCTGGTGTGTGTGTCAAATGCTTTTCTTAGTCTGGTTTACACCACACGCAAACGCACACACACAGTGTGCAACGAATAAAGTGAAACTAGATGTAAATTTGTTTCTGTCTATCACGCTGATAGATACATGAGTAAAATGTATGGGAAGCTAACAGATTAGAGTGAGTGAAAATGTTCTGGAAGAGAGTAAATAGCAACAGAGTGATTTGAGGAAGACTAAACTGAAAGTATGAAACAGTGTTTATGTATAAACAGACGACACTTATATAAACCCTTTCGTTACCAAACCGCCCGAATTTACCTATTCATATTTAAATGAGAATATCAGAGTAAATCTCTTTAGTACATTCGTGAAAACACGTATTATACTTCGTAAACACTTCAAATACAGTTTTGTACAAAAATCGAAGTGTAATTTTAATTCCGTGAATTATGGGAGATTTTTTCCGAAATTGTTCCTGTTGTGTTTTCAAAATTTGTAATTCTGACAAAAAATGGATACGAATTCATTATATCAAGCAGCGAGTCAGAATTCGAAGGATTTTCTACTGAAGACCTTCATAAATCTAACTCTATGACTGAAAAAAAAAAGCATCTTTATATAAGAGTGAAGTTGTGTGTCTGTCCCCTTCGATTTAGATTCGTAACTACTCCCACATTTTGCGGTGCAGTTTAACCAAAAGCGGGTAACTTATAGTCGTGATTCATATCGATCCCTTCTGGGTATTAGCGCGCGTCTACGATGAGTCTACGATTTTAAAAAAATTTACCATCATATTTTTCCATTTTAATGCATTTTTTCGCTTTTATATAAGGGAAGTAACTCTCTAAAAATATCTACGATGTTTCAACGATTTTTTAAAAAAAATTACCTTAATTTTTTTTCAATTTTTAATGCATTTTTTTGCTATTTTTTGGCTATAACTCTCTAAAAATGCTTATATAGTTATTTCCCTTACAACCCGAGCAACGCCGGGCGATACTGCTAGTATATATATAAACGGCAAAATGTCTGTCTGTGTGTGTGTGTGTGCATGTCCTTTATAAAAATCTACAATTTTTCAGTTAGAGGGCTCGCAATTTCTATGGTCATTCAAAACCGTCAAAGGGTGGTCGTGCACATCTTTACATTTCCCCAGTCACCCCGCAAAGCCATTAAAAAATCAATAGAAGTGACTTTTTTGTGAATTTTCTATCCAAAACCCAATCAAAATGCCCGAAACTTGATACACCAATTGAATGCCAGCTAGCTGTATGTGATTGGTCGGAGATTTGGACAGTACTCATGTGTATGTGTGCATGCACGCAGCTGTATATGCATGCACTAGCACTATGACCCGGGTCATAGTGCTAGTTTCAGATAAAATTGGGATGAATCAAATACAAACCCTGCTTTCAGCCTCTTCTTTTGCATAAAGATCCTCGGCTTCAATCATTTCTTTCTTATCGTCCTTTTTACTTGGGGAATCGGTATTGTTTCTAAAATGATCACCCATGCTTTCCCGCTTGAGGTTTACAGTCACAGTCACAATAGAACCAGCTGTGATGGTTGAATCATCATCATCAATGACTGAAAATTAAAGAAACAAAAACGTGTTACTAGCCATATCGAATAACTTTTTTTCATCTAACTAGTCGAAAGCAAAATTATGGAGACAACTCCTGCATTATCACTACAAGTCCTAGTTCTAGCATTATCAATACAAGCACTGTAACAACTACCACCATATACATCATGATAATCAAATTCTTATTAAAAACAGAAACAAATGTTTTGATGAATACGTAAGTTTTAGCAACTTTCAAAACAAGATATCAACACACTGTGCAAAAAAATAGGCCTTTGTCAAGAGATTATATCAGTAGCTGTTATTCCTGTTTCAAAGGAATTTAAGTCATAAAGTAAGATTTAGTTAAATCAAGTGACTAACATAAATACATAGAGATGGTCCTCAATGGAACATAAGTAAGCATTTTTGAGCATGTATAATCTGATATCTTTACTAAGGTTAAGCAATGAGCTTTGGAAAGAGATTAGGTTGTATTTATCCAGTGTGCCAGCCATGACAATCAAGTAATAAAATATGTCGTTCTTTATAAAAGAAAGAAATTGTAGTCTGAATTCTGGAGATATTTATTTATTATTATACATGGATGTATTCAAATTAATATCCGCATTCTGGTTGTTACAGCCACAAGTTCCAGACGTTGCACCCTCCAGCCTTCTTTAGGTACCTATCACATTTGGTATCAAATATTAAAGTTGCAATTCACCTGACAGTAAATTCAATCTCCATCATGAAGTTAATGTATGCTATATGTACTCTGGTTTAAGTAGAATGAACAAATGACATAACATCATCATCATCTGACATCTGCTTTTCATGCTGGCATAGGCTGGATGGTTTGAGATGGATCCAACTGTCTGTTGTGGCAAGTGGCACCAGCAAGTTAAAGAATTAACCCTTTTTATACCAACCCACCTCAGATCACCCCCTGCTTCAATGATACATCATCATCATCATCATTTAACGTTTTCCATGCTAGCATGGGTTGGACGGTTCGACCAGGGTCTGGAAGTCATGGAGGCAGCACCAGGCCCTAGTCTGATTTGGCAGTGTTTCTACAGCTGGATGCCCTTCCTAACGCCAACCACTCCGGGAGTGTAGCGGGTGTTTCTTATGTGCCACCGGCACAGGGGCCAGAGCAGGCTGGCAAACGGCCACAATCGGTTGGTGCTTTTACGTGTCACCGACACGGACGCCAGTCAGGCGGCGCTGGCATCTGCCACGTTCGGACAGTGCTTTTTACATGACACCGGCATGGGTGTCTTAACTACAATTTCCATTTGAATTTTTATTTTGCTGTTGATGTACTTGACTCAATAGGTCTCCTCAAGAACAGTGGGTCACAAACTTCCTATTTTGAAATTATCAAAACAAGTCCAAATACATCAGAGAAATAATAAAAAAAAAAGAACAAATTCTACCTTAATGTATGCCAATCAAATTCAAAGTATTAAAGAAAGAAATACTTCCATAAAAACAAAGTTGTAACAGAAATCTCCATAACAGGTATTTCAAGAAAAAGGCGGCGAGCTGGCAGAAACGTTAGCACGCTGGGCGAAATACTTAGCAGTATTTCATCTGCCGCTACGTTCTGAGTTCAAATTCCGCCGAGGTCGTCTTCGCCTTTCATCCTTTCAGGGTCGATTAAATAAATACCAGTTACGCACTGGGGTCGATATAATCGACTTAATCCGTTTGTCTGTCCTTGTTTGTCCTCTCTGTGTTTAGCCCTTTGCGGGTAGTAAAGAAATAGGTATTTCAAGAAATATCAAGTCAAGATGAGATGAAATAGTTACCTTCAGACTTTACTTCAAATGTTATATAAGGCATAGATGCAGCAACATCCAGTAAATTTTTATATTCTTCATCACTCAAGTTACGAAGAATGAATCGACGGTCATCATCTTTCATGAGCAAAAAGTCTTTCACACTTCGAATATTTCTCTAAAAGATTACAAATGTATATTTTCTTACATATATATTTACATATATATACACACACACATAATTAAAAACATTAATATTTTTACATTTTAATATTTCTCATGAAAAAGTATTATTCATCATTCATCATTGTTTAACATCCGCTTTCCATGCTGGCATGGGTTGGACGGTTTGACTGAGGACTGGTGAACCAGAGGCTGCACCAGGTTCTATTTATATTAGTTCCAATATAGCAGAAATTATTTTAGTTTTTGTATAAAGATTGTAATGATACAGCAGGCACAGTGCTAACTGTTAGAAAAGAAATAATAGTCGATTGAACTCTCCCCTGTATACTCTCTTTTACTCTTTTACTTGTTTCAGTCATTTGACTGCAGCCATGCTAGAGCACCGCCTTTAATGTATATTACTTTTAATTTTACCATCCTGTGAGATTTGAAATAGAAATATAAAAGAGATTTAAATCTTGTAAAGTTTTTATCTGTATCATTCACATACTTCATAATCAATGAAAAAATACAAAGGTTAAAAGTTAATGTTTGTCTATAATACTGAATGACTAGATTATATACAAGAATCAATATCTTACTTTACGACAAACAAAGTATTTCAACATATCCTGTGTTATGCAAGGCAGCTGAAGAAGAGCAGGGGACTTCTCCTGAAGAGCTTGGGTTAGCAGCTGAGATAATTTCATTATATTTTCAAGAGTATCCAAAGTGGGCATAGAAAAACCTACAAGAAATGAAAGTATGCACAATTGTTTTTATATCATTAGAACAATTATCATCATTTTTAATGCTCACATGGGTCCGAAAGAAATTGTGGAGGTGAATATTTTACAGCTAGATGTTCTTCCTATTGCCAACACTTGCCCATTTCCAAGTAGGGTCACATTCCCCCATGACCAGACATGTTTTCATGGATTGAAAATGAAGGACACTGCTTGTATGACATTGACACTCATTTACAGCTTTCATGCGATGTCAAAGCTAAGAGACACTAACACACACAAATATATACAAATATGATGAACTTCCATAGTTTCCATCAACCAAGTCTACTCACAAGGTTTTGGTTGGCCCTTGGTTATAGAAGACACCTGCCCAAAGTGCCATGCAGTGGGACTGAACCCAAAACCATGTGATTACGAAGCAAGCTTCTTACCACACAACCACACCTGTGCCTATATATATATATGCACTAAAACTTAATAATTAGCAACAAAATTCAATAATATTCTTTGCTAATTATTATCAACATTACCCTTATATCAATATCAATTTTTCCCACATTTGTATTAATTGATCATACCAGCAGAATACAATACCTCCATTTGTCGTGATTCTGCAGATCTGAGAATATCACATGCCAACCAAACAATATTCTCATACCTAACCCTATAATTTTTTACCATAGTTTTCTTGACCTATTATTATATGTACTCTGCATTGTCAGCTCTTAGCACTTTTTCCCCAACTAATCATTCGTTCTTAATACACACCAAATTCTATACAACCATCTCTTTTGCACATATTAACCAGGGCTTTTCTCAACTCAGTTTAAATCAGCCTTTCTCATAGATTAACAGCTCATCAGGCAGATATGATGGTCACTTCTCTTCAACTGCAGTAGATTTCCTCTGCATACAGCCCATATTTCACAATATACAGTATCACACATCTAATAGTCTGGCCTTTGAATGTAGAAAAAAGCTAAAATGGATTATGTGAATAAAAAATAAAAGAAATAGTAATTTCTAATGTTAACTGCCAGAAGTGATCAAATAAGATAAAAATGTTTACTGGCCTTTATTGAATAGTAAATATATTTTTTAAACTCTTAAGAATATAAAAAAAAATTAATAAATCACAAACCACCAGCAGAAGACAATGCATTGAATCAATCAAGCAATAGAACATAATATAACATATATGTGTTTGATAAGTGTCATACATGAAACTATTAGCCTTCAAGTCACTTTGTAACTTAATGCCAATTATCCTCATCATTTAACCTCCATGTCCCAGGCTGGCATGGAAAATCTTGCCCAGGATATTAATCTCCTGGAAGCCGTTCAGCGACGTGCAACCAAGAGAATACCCTCCATCAGACATTTGCCATATTCTGAACGCCTTACTTCCCTGGGCATGGACACATTGAAACTTCGACGTCTGGCAGCTGACTTGGCAGACACCCATAAAATTATTAACCAGCTTACAAACAATAACTCTGAGCACCTTTTCAAACTCCACCTGTCTAACACCCGTGGACATGTTTACAAAGTCAGAAAACAGCACAGCTCCCATGACTTTCGGAAACATTTTTTCACGCTAAGAGTTGCTGAAGCATGGAACAAACTGCCGGCATCAGTTGTTAGTTATCGGAGCACTGCATCCTTCAAAACTTCCATGCTTCCTGAGATTCGCCAACACTACACCTGATTTTCTCCCCTCCATACACACACAAGCATGTATCTGACTCATACACTGTTCACTTTCCAGACATTTGTACATTACTGCATATGCTTTATACGCACTTTTGACAAGTTGTGGTGCACCTGAGCACTGTATACAATAATTTCATTATTATTATAGGGAGATACAGATAGATAAGAATGAGGTAGTGATATGCAGAAAGAGACAGAAAAAGATGGATATAATGACGATTGGTTTTCACTTACATTTGCCATGAACTGCTCCACCAACTAACTGAGGAACAACATTCACCATTTCATTGATCAAGCTGGGACATTTCTTTAATATATATTGTTTATCTGAAATAAAAGAAATATTTGTAATTTAATACAAACAGATTTTTTCAAAATAACTGGAAACAGTTTTGCTTTAATTTAAACTGCCTTTGGTTTCATTATCAAGCAATAATCTAAAGATTGAAATAATATATTTTTTAAAGTAATAATCTAAAGCTCAAAATGATATTTAGGTTATTGCAGCCTTCCATGCTGACATAGGTTGTACAGTCTGGCAGAACCCAACAAATCTGAGGGTCACATTGTGCTTCAATGTCTGCTTTGGCATAACCTCAATGGTTGAATGCTCTTACTAATGCCAACTACATGACCAGAAGCAGTGAATTATAGTACCTATCTACACCCTGTAGACGGGACCATTTTTGAATTCTTTTCCCAACAGACTGGCACGAAGTTACACACTCCAACCTCTGACAGACCAACATATTATTTCCTCCCTCTGCCAATTCTACTTTTTCTACCAAAGCCTAGCCAGGCTCATGGGCCCGGTTTCTCGGTTTCAATAGCATATGTGTTCCCCAGCTGGACGGGACGCCAATCCATCGCAGCATTACTCATTTTTGCAAGCTGAGTGAACTGGACCAATGTGAAATGAAGTGTTTTGCTCAAGAACACAATGTGTCGCCCGGTCAAGGAATCGAAACCACAATCTCACGATCATGATGCTGACACCCTAACCACTAAGCCACACGCCTCCACTCTGCCATTTCTACTGTTACACTCCCAGCTCATTTATTTCTCCTTATCCCACCACTCATAATTATGCCCAAACCTGTAAGACCCACACCTGCCATTTATATCCAGTGCCCCCACACACCTACCCTAACACCAGCTCTCTAGAGTTCCCTCCTAGCAGCCAACTTTGAATTGATTAAGAATGACATTCACTGTGACAATTTCACCAGTCTTGGAAGGCCTGCAAAGACAACAGGTGCAGCCCCACTTCAAACCAATACAGTGAATAACAAAAGCTGAAAATTATGAACATTAAGCTTTTAAGGATAGGACAAAATACATGCAAAAGCAATTTTGAACATATAACATATGGTTGGTTCAAGTAGTTCTACAGTTTAGTAGTAAGAAGGGTATGCCCTTCCAACTGCTAAACAACAGCAGAATTAGTAAAAAATAAATTGATGGAAGCAGAAATATAGTGCTTTGAGACAAGACACAATACAATTGCTGTAGTAAAATCTGAATTCCTGATCTTGTGCTCAGTGTTCCTGTCACAAAATCTTGAATTCATTCATGGCATCATGTCAAGAACGGAATGTCATTCATATGGATGATATAAATAACTTCAGTTGTGTGTGTAGCTTACCTATCTCCAGTGAGTCCGCTGGAAGACTTTTCCGTGCCATATGAGCAAACAACAACACTCTGGCCTTAATACTGTAAGGGAAGCACAGTGGTCGCTCTTTATTGTTTTCACCCAAATTGCTTAATTCTCGCATCAGCTGTGCAAATAAAAAAAATTAAAAACTCATATTCAAGCACCTCTTTATGAGACTATGAAACAAAAGTTAGCCATTATATATACATATACGTAGATATTTTGCAAACAACTTGCACATGCAAGTGTTACCATTCAAGTACTCCACATACTGGAAGCCAGTAAGTGTATGGGGTCATCAGGAGAGAATGTGCGCAGTTTCAGGGCCAGCCTCTCAACAACATCAATGTGCACCACCCCGCCTTACTGATATGAGGCCCTGCTTGCTAGATCAACTGGTTATTAAATACAGCTCAATATTCTTCTAGCCATCGCACATCATCTCTGGCATGGGTTAGATGGTTTGACTTTACGTTGTGAGTTCAAATTCCGCCGAGGTCGACTTTGCCTTTCATCCTTTCGGGGTCGATAAATTAAGTACCAGTTACGCACCGGGGTCGATGTAATCAACTTAATCCGTTTGTCTGTCCTTGCTTGTCCCCTCTGTGTTTAGCCCCTTGTGGGTAGTAAAGAAATAGGTTTGACTGAGGCCTGGTGAGCCAGAAGGCGGCACCAGGGTCCAATCTGATCTGGCAAAGTTTCTACAGCTGGATGCCCTTTCTAACACCAACCACTCAGTGTAGTGGGTGCTTTTATGTGTATGTATATATATATAAATACACACATGTTTTTCATCACCCAAATTATTTGCGAATATGAAAAATAATCTGTTTCAAAAAGACATCTTTTTGATCATCTGGGTCGTTCTCACACCATAAAAGTTGCACAAATCACAACTGTTTCCTCACATGAATAGAGATATATTGAATTAAGGGTTAGCCATTCGTAGACATACAGGAGAAATAAAAGAAACTAGATCACTGCAAGCTGTAAAATGGTTGCATTCTCTACCTGCTGCTGACATATTTTTTCCTTCACACCACAAGAAAGTACCTGACTCTAAATCCCAAGGTTAGTCAACCAAGTGGCCATAGAGTAAAATACTTGGTTATCTGATTTTATTTCAGGCAGTATAGTCATTTCTATCACAGAATTTTGAATTTTCTATATATGTTCTGGTAAATATTTCTTGGTGCTTTCCTCTCAAAGGAATCCTTATCAGTATTATTGTTCTGCTTGTAGATTTATCTCACTGCTTATCATCGTTTAATGTCCGCTTTCCATGCTAGCATGGGTTGGACAGTTCGACTGGGGTCTGGGAAGCCAGGAGGCTGCACCAGACCCAGGAGGCTTATGTGGGGGTATATCACATTAACTACAAATAATTTAAGCATTGTATCATTCACCAACACTATATCAATAAAATTTTCTAACATTTTCTACAAGTTTACAAATACATCTTTTTATCTAACAATACAAAAAAAGGAAAAAGTGTAAAAAGAATTACAAAATTCATTTCACCAGACTCCTGCCACTACAACATCACTAGCTTCAAGTAACTTATGCTCTTAGTAATGCAACAACTTCTAGTAAGCTTTGTACCACATCCACCCAAGCCCACCAGATAAAAACCATTCTCCTGCTTTTCACCCACATATTTTCTCTATAAACATCAAAATACAGCAGTTCAAGCTAAACGTTAATTGCATCAACTTCATCCAAGAGGGATGTCTTACAAAGGTTACCAGTGAGGTTCTTTGTCTTCGTCCAACTAAAACAATTATACAAACAATATAGCAGGTATTAAATCCAATGATAAAATTATTCAGACAATAGAGTTAAGTGTCTTTTCCATCGACATAACACACTGGATATATAAGTATATATAATCTGATACATACAGCAGGAAGTTCCTCGTTGTCACTTGGCCGCTCCACAATCTCAGCATTGTGCAATCTGTCATATTCCCAAGAGGAAGCCAAAATCATAACAACACCTTAAAAAAAAATTTTAATACATCAGAATATAACCAATTTTGTTATAGTAAATTATTTAAAGACAAACAAAACATCTATCTTTTTATGCAATTCGTTTATCACTGTAGATAAAATGACTGAATGGAAACGATAAAAAAAATGATCATTTGTTCTTAATTGTCATTAAAGATTGGATGTTACATAAACAGGCTTCTTATTACACAAACATTACATGGATTCACTGAAGCTCCGGCATCTGGCGACGGACTTGGTAAACACCCACAAAGTTATCAACCACCTCACCAACAACAACACTGAACACCCTTTTGATCTCCATGTGTCTAACACACGTGGACATGCCTACAAAGTCAGAAAACAACACAGCTCCCATGACTTTCGGAAACATTTTTTCACGCTCAGAGTTGCTGAAGCATGGAATAAACTGCCTGTGTCAGTTGTTGACTGCTATGACACTGCATCCTTTAAGGCCCTCATGCTTTCCGAAATCCGCCAAAACTACACCTGATTATATATACACTTTAGATGAGTTGTAGTGCACCTGAGCACTGTACACAATTATTATTATTATTATTATTATTAAACTTGCAATAGAAAGATAAGCAACTTTTATTATTATGCTAAAGTAGTCATTACACGGTTTCAAATGAAAAGTGTCTAATAGAAAGACGGGAATTTTAGCAGTGTATATAAACAATGAAACAGAAGCGTGTCTAAATAGAATAGAGAATTAAATGGTGATTATGTAAATGATTTCGTAAATATACCTTGATCTAAAAAGTTTGATGCACTGAGGTTATTTACAACTAAAGGTATAATACAGTACAATACATAGAGATAATATAGAATACTCACGTTTAAGATGCATGCTTGGTGTCTTGTTAAAGAAATACAGATATAAATGGGTAGTATCAAGTAAAACTTGATCAGCACTGAACTTGATTGAACGGTACCACCATACACCCTGCAGATAGATAGATAAATATATTTATATATATATATATATAGTAATCCCATGCCATATTGTGGTTCACTTATCGCACACATAGAACATCACGGTTCATCTATCACACACTCAGTATAATGCAGTTCACCTATCACACACTCAGTACATCATGGATGTGGAGGCGCAATGGCCCAGTGGTTAGGATCGCGGTTTCGATTCCCAGACTGGGCGTTGTGAGTGTTTATTGAGCGAAAACACCTAAAGCTCCACGAGGCTCCGGCAGGGGATGGTGGTGATCCCTGCTGTACTCTTTCACCACAACTTTCTCTCACTCTTACTTCTTGTTTCTGTTGTACCTGTATTTCAAAGGGCCGGCCTTGTCACTCTCTGTGTCACGCTGAATATCTCCGAGAACTACGTTAAGGGTACACGTGTCTATGGAGTGCTCAGCCACTTACACATTAATTTCGCGAGCAGGCTGTTCCGTTGATCGGATCAACCGGAACTCTCGTCGTCGTAACCGACGGAGTGCTTCCAACATCATGGATATTTCTGGCTAATATATGTAAATTTATATTGCAGGCTCCTCAATATATCATGAGTTTCTGCAGCCGATAGGTATTTATATATTTCTTTTTTTTTTTTGCTTGTTCCCAAGCCCAAAGTTCTTTCCATGTGATTTTGCAACTGACCACATATTCCTCCCATCTTGACTACATTGCACCAAACGTGCGTTTCATCTTTCTTTTTCCTCTTTGAGACCATTCCATCCCAAGTCATTATAAACGGTATTATTTTAACCTAAAAGGCGGCGAGCTGGCAGAAACGTTAGCACACCGGGCGAAATGCTTAGCAGTATTTCATCTGCCGCTACGTTCTGAGTTCAAATTCCGCCGAGGTCGACTTTGCCTTTCATCCTTTCAGGGTCGATTAAATAAGTACCAGTTGCGTACTGGGGTCGAATTAATCGACTTAATCCGTTTGTCTGTCCTTGTTTGTCCCCTCTTTGTTTAGCCTCTTGTGGGTAGTAAAGAAAAAGGTATTATTTTAACCTTATATCCATTCATCTGTTTAATTTCTTTAGCAAGTCTATTATACTTTTGTATTTTTGTCATTTTGACTTCATTCAGTTTTTTTTCTTCTTTTTTGTCGTTGTTATTCCAATTTCGGTTATTATGGTTTCTTTTCTTTTGTGGTCAAATATTGTAATATCGGGATTATTGCTTTCTATATGGTTTGGTGTTATTACTGGACTATCTACTAAAACCTTAACCTTTTCACTTGTTATCTTTTCTATTTGCACATTTCTGAGTTTCTGGCTTTTTTGATGTTATATTGCTGTAGTAGGTTCGCAAAGATTGTCTTGGTTATCTCATCGTGTCTCTCTCTATATTTCGTATGTGCTATTTTCCCACATTGTATTGCCATATGTTCAATATTTCCTTTGTTTTTCACAATATCTGCACACCTTTTTTCTTTCATGGTAGTTGTTTGTCTTGGGCCAGATATGACCAGTTTAAACACTTAAAGGGTTAAAGTTATTTCACTTCAGTTTTGTCACTTATATCTTTGGAAATGGATTGGGTATCAAAATTCTCTTTACCCTTCTCTAAAAGATCTTTCATGAAATATCAACCTGGAAAAAAAAACAGGTCTTTCTGAGACACTAAGATAGAATTAAATCAGTAAGAAATATAAAACTTACCACAATGAATGGTAATAGTATCATGAACACCAGACCATAAACAGCAAGCACCTATTAAAAGTATAAACAGAAGTTTATTTTTTATAAATCATTAGAAGTTTATCGGTATTCATAATATCACATTAATCAACAAAATATCTAGTTTTATGTCTTTCATTCCAGCATGAGATGCATTATTCAGCAATTTGTATTTTTAACAATTTCTGTTACTCTTTACTCTTTTACTTGTTTCAGTCATTTGACTGCGGCCATGCTGGAGCACCGCCTTTAGTCGAGCAAATCGACCCCGGAACTTATTCTTTTGTAAGCCTAGTACTTATTCCATCGGTCTCTTTCGCCGAACCGCTAAGTGATGGGGACGGAAACACACCAGCATCGGTTGTCAAGCGATGTTGGGGGGACAAACACACACACATACACATATATATATATACATATATACGACAGGCTTCTTTCAGTTTCCGTCTACCAAATCCACTCACAAGGCATTGGTCAGCCCGGGGCTATAGCAGAAGACACTTGCCCAAGATGCCACGCAGTGGGACTGAACCTGGAACCATGTGGTTGGTTAGCAAGCTACTTACCACACAGCCACTCCTGCGCCTAGTTAGTCATTAAGTTTGTCATTAAGTCTTAATTGGAAGAAGCAATTAAGAGATATTCACCTAAAGGCACAGGTATGGCTCTGTGGTTAAGTTTACATCTTTACCACATCGTCTCAGGTTCAATCACATTGTGCAGCACCTTGGCAAGTGTCTTCTACTGTGGGCCTGAGACAACTAAAGCCCTGTGATTGGATTCAGGACACAGACACTAAAAGACGATTACTGTATATATAATGCAGGTGTTTAACCTTGTGTTAACACCATGTGATGGTTGTAAATGAGCACCATTATCATACAAATAATGTTGTTTGTTTCCAGTCATCCACGGAAAAAAATGTCTAGCCATGGGGAAATATTACCTTACTCAGAAACAGGTGAGGGTTAGCAACAGGAAGAGCATCTAGTTGTAAAAAATCCACCTCAACAAATTCTATCTGACCCATGCAAGCATGGAAAAGTGAATGCTAAATGATGATGAAATCGTCTGTTTAATGTTAGAACTCAGGCAGACCAATTATACTAATTTGCAAATCTGTGCTGATGTAAACAAAGAACGTGACCGCATGTGTACCGCTGGCGATTTTTTTCCCTCCGTCTTCCCTTCTCTGGATCTTTCCTTTTCCTATGTTCCTGACGAAGAGCTCCGCTCGAAACATTAAACCCTCCTTCCGTTCCTTCCTGAGCGTCCAATAATACTATATTTGTTCCACGTCCTCGCGTTGTTGCGTTTTCTTTTTGTGTTTTCATGTTTGGATTAACTATATATATATATATATATATATATATATTTGGAGAGAAGATTTTTTCTCAAAGAGTTAAGACTGAGAAAAGAACCTTTTTTAGAAAGTCGAAAGACACTAACAATTGGAACTCAGAAAATAAATGGTTGTAACAAAACCTAATGACCTTTGCCCAACACTCAATTTTGCCATCCCCCAATACCACCATCCATACAAAATACTATACTTACCCACACAGAATTTTCTCTTTCAACAATCCATTTTGGTAAAGCAATACCAAATCGAGTAACTAGTAAAAAAACATAGAAATTTGGATTTAATTTTTTCAGTAATTATAGTTATTCTAGAAATCTTCAAAAGGCAGTCAAAACGGAAAAGTATTCTATTTATTACTCTTCAATTTAACAATTAAAACAAAAATACTCAATTTTAGAGATGATTACTTCAAATAATTAACACTTAATCTCATACACATATTTCAGTTACAAAAACCAGATATAAAGTAGGTTATGCTAAATTAGTATTTATATAAGAACATCTTGATTTAACACCATAAATTTCACAGTAAGTTTGGTTTACAATACAATAATATAACTCCACAAATATTGATAAACTAAATTTTTTATACTATATACCTCCAGGACCATCAGGATTGCCATATTCTTCCCAGTTCTTACGTGATTCTTCATCTGTTAATCTAAAAGACAAAATTTTTTAATTAATTTACACAATAGGCGCAGGAGTGGCTGTGTGGTAAGTAGCTTGTTTACCAACCACATGGTTCTGGGTTCAGTCCCACTGCGTGGCACCTTTGGCAAGTGTCTTCTACTATAGCCTCGGGCTGACCAAAGCCTTGTGAGTGGATTTGGTAGACGGAAACTGAAAGAAGCCCGTCGTATATATGTATATATATATGCGTGTGTGTATATGTTTGTATGTCTGTATTTGTACCCCCAACATCGCTTGACAACTGATGCTGCTGTGTGTTTGTTCCCGTCACTTAGCGGTTCGGCAAAAGAGACCGATAGAATAAGTACTGGGCTTACAAAGAATAAGTCCCGGGGCCGAGTTGCTCGATTAAAGGCGGTGCTCCAGCATGGCCGCAGTCAAATGACTGAAACAAGTAAAAGAGTAAAAGAGTAAAGAGTAATGAAAGAAGTATATTGATATTTTCTTTCACCTTGCATTTAAGAATTTTAAACCATGTTCTCAAAAAAATCAAAAAAAAATCAGTTATCTTAAAAGTTTTCATCCAAAATACAATTATTTTTTTAATGTGTTTAAAAGCAAATCTTGAATTGAAAAGAATTTTCTGATTATACTATTTATGGTCTATTTTCACATACTCTTTACATTCTATTATTAAGTTATACTTACGCAGCATATGCCTTTGCTATCCGCATAAACTTTTTTGAATCTCCAGACTCTCTGTCAGGATGGTATATTAAACTGAGTTTCCTAAAGGCCTTTTTGATGTCTGCTGTGCTTGCCGACTTTAAGTAAAAAAAAAAAGGAAAAAGAAATTTATTCCAATGCCATTAAATAATTATCAAAAATATATAATCCAAATATCAAGTGAAGACTAATAAAAAAAATGCAATTATTTTTTCCCTTCTTTAATGATTTGGTTGGAAGGAAGAAGCCATGCCCAGGGACCCTTGCAAATCATTTAAGACTAGTGACAACTTGAAAGAAAACATGGACAGAGAAGAAATTCCTGAGAGTTGAAGTTCAGTGGAGAAAGAGTTGGCAAAAGTGATTACTGTGGTACCTAGAAGACGGAGATAATATAATTGACAAGGGAAGTAGAGATGAGTGAATATGAACCTGGACAGAAATGACACAAAAGTAGTTAGCTCCATGAGGTAGAATTCACTAGTAGTTTAGAAAAGACAGAGAGAGGATACAGAATGCTTGTAGGTGAAAGATAATAGCACGTCTATGCTAATCAATCAGGCAGCCAATTATTGGATGTTAGCTAGAATGTTCACAATTCTATCATCAACATCAACTCGGATGTGAGAGCAGTATTCTACTATAGGTCTCACCCGAACATTGTAGAGAATTAATAGCTGTTGGGAGTATTTTACAGCATAAAGAGCAACTTTCTTTATGTTGTGAGTGTGAGTCACTAGGAGAGATAATCAGTATGTTTGTTTGTTCCTTCTCGAGCCATGCCTGGCTCATAAGGGCCGGTTTCCCGGTTTCCTTGGCATATAGGTTCCCCACCTGGACAGGAAGCTGGTCCGTCGCAGGTGAGCTGCTAGATGCAGGAGGAAAGAGTGAGAGAAAGTTGTGGTGAAAGAGTCAGCAGAAGTTTGCCATTACCTTCTGCAGGAGCCACGTGGAGCTTACGTGTTTCACTCATAAACACACACATCGCCCAGGCTGAGATTCGAACCCGCGATCCCTCGACCACGAGTCTGCTGCTCTAGACCATGTGCCTCCACACAGATAATCAGTGATAGTGAGGTCTAGTATTTGTAGCATATTTTAAGTTGTATGTTATCCAGTGGTCAGTTACAAACTTGTTTCTTTCATAAATGCTGTGATTGCATCTTTGTCCAGTTAAAAGACAATATTGACAAACATTCATTGAGAAAATGTTTTTGAAGTCTTCTTAGAGTCATTGCAGGTTCCACATGAGAATGAGCATCGTTAGAGTAATGACAAGTAGGTCTTTCATACACAGAACTAGCACTATGACCCAGCAGCGCCGGCTCATAGTGCTAGTGCATGCACACATACACGCGAGTACTGTCCAAATCTCCGACCAATCACATACAGCTAGCTGGCATTTAATTGGCGTATCAAGTTTCGGGCATTTTGATTGGGTTTTGGATAGAAAATTCACAAAAAAGTCATTTCTATTGATTTTTTAATGGCTTTGCGGGGTGACTGGGGAAATGTAAAGATGTGCACGACCATCCTTGGACGGTTTTGAATGACCATAGAAAGTGCGAGCCCTCTAACTGAAAAATTGTGGATTTGTATAAAGGACACACACACAAACATTTTGCTGTTTATATAGAGAGAGATGAAGACTTTCACGGACATAACTAAAGTTTAGGCCACATCAGAATCAGAGAGAGCCCAATGCACATATATTGTAATGATGTAATCTAGGCAAATATTTTCCATACTTGCTAATCTTTGGAACAGCAATAAAATATCCTCCTTAAGTTTCCTTACTTATTTTACAAAAAGAAGAACACTCAGGTAATGCACAATGCAATTAACAATGCCCAGTGAGCTTGGTCGAGTAATCAATAGAATTTGAAGCACCCATCTCAATTTTATTTGTTAGAGTAGTACCAAATCATCATTTTCAAGACAATCAAAGGGGTGTCTAAATCATTAACTCCCAAACTAATAAAAATTCATTAAAATGATATGATTAGTTGACAAAGAAACCAAGAAAGAAATTTATTTAACAGACTCAAACTAGCAACTGGTTAATAGCAGCTTTCAATGGCTCAAAACTTGGGTAATAACTATATTTATAGGTAAGTGTGGGCAAACATAATGAAGAGTCAAAAATTATTCTTGATTAACTGAAAGATGAGGGGCAAAAAAAACTAATAATTATTTTTTTTTATTATTATTAAAAAAGAAGGGAGATAACTCCAAATGTAACTTAAAGAGTGAGTCTGTTTTGTTTTGGTTTTTTGGCAGTTTCAGTGACAAACCAGAATATTTTAGTTTTACCAGCTCTAAGAATGATAGAGAGAGTATAATTTTTGTGTGAAAGTTGTTTATTGATGAAGCAATTTAAAATAATGACGCTGGAAAATTTCCTAGGGATGCCTTCTGCATGAAGGATGTATAGCTAATTTATTTAGATTGATATTCTATACAGCTGCTAACTTAAAATTTTGTTTTAGCTACAGAAGTGCATTTTACAGTTAAATGTATTAACAGATAATAGAAGACGGGTCAGACCTGCATGCTAAAAATGTATTAGTGGTTAATTTAAAAGGCTGTTTGGCACATTTAACACGAGAAAAAATTTTACAATATATTGCAATATTATTCACATAACTAATTAAAATGCTAGTTAAAATTGGTATTTAGAGGACCGATTGCAGAAGCCACCCAATTGTTTGTTAAGCATCAAACAAATTACTTTTGAGACACTAGTAATTATAACAGTGTATAATTGCAAAAGCTACAAAGTGTACAAACATGCATGTGAAACAGAAAAAAAAAACAGCTGTAAATATACTAAATGTAATGAGTAGTTCTGGGTTGAAGACATAGAAAATTTGAAGTTGCATATAGGTGCATGCATGGCTGCGTGGTTGAGTAGTTTGCTTCCCAGATTAAGTCGTAGTGCAAGGTACCTTGGGCAAGTGTCTTTTACTATCTCACCTGGCTTACTAAAGCCTTGTGAGTGTATTTGGCAAACAGAATCTGAAAGAAGCTCATTATGTACGTGTCTCCTTGTCTTGACATCACTTGATAGTTGTAAATGAGCAACACCAATATACAAGTAGTGACCTTCATTTCCAGTCAGCTATAAAACCATGTCTTGCCATGGAGATACAATACCTTATTTGCAAATAGGTAAAGGTTAGTGACAGGAAGCACCATCCGATCGTGGCCGTTTGCCAGCCTCGTCTGGCACCTGTGCCGGTGGCATGTAAAAAGCACCCACTACACTCACGGAGTGGTTGGCGTTAGGAAGGGCATCCAGCCGTAGAAACATTGCCAGATCAGACTGGAGCCTGGTGCAGCCTTCTGGCTTCCCAGACCCCAGTTGAACCATCCAACCCATGCTAGCATGGAAAGCGGACGCTAAACGAAGATGATGATGATGATGAAAGGCATCCGGTAGAATAAAATTTATGTCAACAAATTCCATCCAACCCATGTAAGCAGGGAAAACTAGATATTAAAACAATAATGAGGCAGTAAACTCACCCTGTCAACACTCAACTCAGTGAAAGGATCATACTCAACATAATCCATCTGGCTCATTGAAACTTTGTAAAGTAACAAGAAGAAAATAATCCATCCCATAGCAAGTCCAATGTTACTGAAAAACAAGAGAAAAAATATTTCTTTTAATATGTCATTAAGTAAGATAAAGACCAAAATATTAGAAAATAGCAGAAAGATGACAAATGATGCGACATCGACTGAATAGTGAAACTGGGGTAAGAATCATGAATTCCTTAACCCTTTTGTATTCAGATTATTTTATCAAATGTAACGTTTTTTTTCATTGACATTGTTTATAATCAATCATGCTTTATTTTATAACTATAAAGTTTTCATGATGAGATTATATATTTCTGGAATGGCATTGAAGGGTAAGTGTGATAGGTTGGATCTGACTAGTTAGAACATAAAGCAGGTAGAATATTTGGGCCTGTTTAAATACTAAAGGGTTAAAGACAGCAGAGATAAAGGAACTATTGCTGGCTACGTATGTCTGCCAAAACATTACATATAAGAGATGATTTAATAATACATTTTGACATCTCATTAAGTTACAACTGGACTGGGTTACTTGAATGTACATAGGTCTAGACTTAGCTTTTAAATTAATGGTAGTAAATAACATAGACAAAGCTGTAGAAACATTGCCAGATAAGACTGGAGCCTGGTGCAGCCTTCTGGCTTCCCAGATCCCCGGTCGAACCGTCCAACCCATGCTAGCATGGAGAACGGACGTTAAACAATGATGATGATGATGAAAGTAACAGAGTGATGAGGGGAAATTAGATAGAATGTGTAATGGGTAGAATTGCATATCCCCTATTGGCCAGCCTAAGAGGGGCAGGTGAGATCAGGTCCTGGCAGAGAGCACTCAAAGCCTTACATCCTAAGGAGAGGCCAACTACAAGTCAATTGAAGGAGTTGTCATCATCATTGTTTAACGTCCGCTTTCCATGCTAGCATGGGTTGGACAATTTTGATTGAGGGCTGGTGAACCAGATGGCTGCACCAGGCTCCAATCTTGATCTGGCAGAGTTTCTACAGCTGGATGCCCTTCCTGACGCCAACCACTCCGAGAGTGTAGTGGGTGCTTTTTACGTACCACCAGCATGGGCGCCAGTCAGGCAATACTGGCAACGACTTACACTCTGTCGAGTATGCACTCTATCTTAGAATTCAGTTCAGAGTGTATCGTAAAAAGCACCATCCGTTCGTGTCCGTTGCCAGCCTCGTCTGGCCCCCGTGCTGGTGGCACGTAAAAGCACCATCCGTCCGTGGCCGTTTGCCAGCCTCGCCTGGCCCCCGTGCTGGTGGCACGTAAAAGCACCATCCGTCCGTGGCCGTTTGCCAGCTCCGTCTGGCACCTGTGCGGGTGGCACGTAAAAAGCACCCACTACACTCACAGAGTGGTTGGCGTTAGGAAGGGCATCCAGCTGTAGAAACACTGCCAGATCAGACTGGGCCTGATGCAGCCTTCTGGCTTCACAGACCCCAGTTGAACCGTCCAACCCATGCTAGCATGGAAAGCGGACGCTAAATGATGATGATGATGTTGTCTGCTTTCTCTCTTACTCCTACAATGACCTACTCTTTAGTACAGGCTGATTTCATGCCACTTCTTAGACACTCCTGATTCATTCATCTCTGTCCCTCTTAGCATTCAGCCTGTGCCTGCCATTACACATTTACTCCAGGCTCCATACAAACCACTACACACAACTCTCCTTCTCCAGACGTCATCACTCTCAAACTTCCTCGCTGCTCCTGTTGTCCCTGCAGTTGTTATTTGTAACTAGCCAAGAGTAACCCTAACTGCATCGATATCACCCAGTCTTGAAGGGTCTGTGAAGGCTATGGACACAGTCACTTCCTACAGACTAATGAAACTTAAAGAAAAAGAAATTAGGTATTTTTGCATTTCTACATGATCTCAAACAATTTATACAAGTGTCTAAATTTTTAGACTTATCCAACTTAAACTGCACAGAATAAGATAAAAAAAAGCAAAAAAAACAAAAATAAAGTAGTAACTTACATCCCCTTCTGTTTGGCTTTTGTCCATGGTTCATTGACTTTTAATTGTCTTTGTTTTTCTCTGCATGGAGGGCATATACACTTTTTCTCGGTATCACTAGCACTATCTACAATCGGAAAGAAATACTAAATCAAATAAAGTATGTGCATTGCTGTTCCATTCTGCCACAATTTCAAAAGACATACAGGACACATTGGTAATTCAAAAATTAATAAATAAGATAAAAAAAATGTTCTCTTTCCATAGATGCAAACAAGGCTGTGTTGTTAAGAAGTTCACTTTGCAACCATGTTTGATCCCACTGCATTGCACCCACAACAGATGTCTTCAATTACAGCTTCAGGTTCATCATCATCATCATTGTCATTTAACGTCTGCTTTCCATGCTGGCATGGGCTGGAATGTTTGACTGAGAACTGGTAAGCCACACCAGATTCCAATCTGATTTGGCATGGTTTCTATGGCTGAATGCCCTTCCTAATGCCAACCACTCCAAGAGTGTAGTGGGTGCTTTTTACATGCCACTGGCATGGCTGACAGTTACATAACATCAGCATCAGCCATGACTATGATCTCATTTGCCTTGACAAGTCTTCTCAAATGTGGTATATGGCCAAAGGTTTTGGTCACTTGTCATTGCCTCTGTGGGGCCTAATGTTCAAAGGGTGCTTTTTACATTCAACTGGCACAGGTCCCAGTTACACAACACTGGCATCAGCTTGATGGGTCTTCTCAAGCACAGCATATCACCAAAGGTCTCAGTCACTTGTCATTGCCTCCACGAGGCCCAACGTTCAAAAATCATGCTTCACCACCTCATCCCATGTCTTTCTGGGTCTACTTCTTCCACAGGTTCCTGCCACCGTTAGAGATCATCACTTCTTCACACAGCTGTCCTCAGCCAGAATTTAGAAGACAGAAACTGAGCAGAATTTTGTCATGTGCATGTAGG
Organism: Octopus sinensis; assembly: GCF_006345805.1. NCBI lineage: Eukaryota > Metazoa > Mollusca > Cephalopoda > Octopoda > Octopodidae > Octopus > Octopus sinensis. The sequence goes on from NC_042998.1 coordinate 185,396,205, forward strand.
CATGCATGCAAACCAATGTTGATGCCATTTTATGTCCAGTAACTTAGCAGTTCAACAAATAGATTTATATATATAGCAGATTGAAGTATACTGATATGACCAAGTAAAAATATTTGAAGTGGATACTCAAGTCTATAGGAACAGGCATGGCTGTGTGGTATGAAGATGGCTTCCCAACCATATGCCTCCAGGTTCAGTCCCACTGTATGGTATCTTGAGTGTCTTCTACTATAGCCCCAATTCAACCAATGCTTGGAAGTGGATTTGGTAAGTGGAAACTGAAAGAAACCCAGCATGTGTGTATGTGTGTGCCACAGCACCACTTGACAACCAGTGTCAGTTTGTTTACATCCCCTTAACTTAGTAGTTTAGGATAAGAGAAAAACGGAATAAGTAGGCTTTAAAAATAAACACTAGGGGTTGATTCTTTAATTAAAACCCCTTCAAAGCAGTGCCCCAGTATGGCCAGTTCAATGACTGAAACAAGTAAAACATAAAAGATCCAATGACTGAGGTCAGTAAAAGAATATGCATTATTCATCATTATCATTTTGCTATACACTTTTCCATATTTGCATGGACCAAATATAAATTCTTGAAGCAGATCACCAATTGTCAAGTGCTTTCCCTGTCACCAAGAAAGATATTTCCCCTCAAATATGAGCAACATAGTGGTTTGGACATGATTTTATGGAATTTTCACCAAACACCATTTCCATCAGAGTGACATTCGTTGATAAGCACATGATATCAAGACAAGGAGAAGCAGACATATACAATTGGCTGCTGTCAGCTCCTGTCAACCAAATCTACTCACAAAGTTGGCTTTGGATGGCTCAGACCTCTAGTAGAGGACAAAGTGTTGGGCAGTGGAAATGAACCTGAAACCACATGGCTGCAAAGTGAATTTCTTAACCACAACCATATCTATGCTTATCCACACCCGCACCAATGATTTCAGCTGTTACTCACTAGGATAGTGAGTAAAATCAGAAATAAATTGTCTTATGTACTACTGTATGTGAATGTTTCCATACTGCATTTTTTATATATGTTTCTTTATTACCCACAAGGGGCTAAACATAGAGGGGACAAACAAGGACAGACAAAGGGATTAAGTCGATTACATCGACCCCGAAAGGATGAAAGGCAAAGTCGACCTCGGCGGAATTTGAACTCAGAACGTAACAGCAGATGAAATATGGCTACGCATTTCGCCCGGCGTGCTAACGATTCTGCCAGCTCGCCGCCTATTTTTTATATAACCTGCAGCCTGTTCAGCACATGACAAGTTAAATAGAGATATGCCATATGCTTAGCATTCAAATAAATTGCTAAAAAGTTAAGATTTTCAGTTAATTGCATCAAATGGGGAAATGGTAGCAATGGTATACAAAAATAGTAATGGCTCTTTTACACTGGGTCACAATTACAACTTTTTTAGCGAAAGAAAAGTTCTTTAAGCCCATTTAACCTTCTTACTATACGAAAATAGTAAACATTGATTAAAATACTCCATATTTTATTATTTTTGAAACAATAAATACATCTTGATACCATCTATACACATTCCAAACAATTTCTGTCGCATCATTAAAACATTTGGCTTATTCATTTAATATAATAGTAAAGCTTGTTTCATAGGCACAGGATTTAGAGGGAAATATATTGAAAAGTTAAATGAGTGTTCTTGTACATGTATCAACGTTCATCCAGGATGAGCTGAATAAGCTGGACCCAGTAAATTTAAAGTATCACATACAGAGGCCAACCACACTTGGTATCATGGGCACCTAACATTGAGATCATCTGTTAGTCATGATTCCAAGGGTGGACAACATATATATATGCAAGGACCAAATATAGATTCTTGATAAATCTTGACCATAATAATCCATATTTTCAGTTGCTCACCTCACTACTTACACTGTCCTGCAAGTTTGCCTGTTGACAAAAGGCATGACTGAACTAATGAAGGCACCTTTTGGACAAAAATTGTTGAAGGGAATCAATCTGACAATAATGAGGAATTTGGAGCTGGACACAAAATCAGTAAAAGAGTAAACACAATGGATTCAGAAGGCAAAAGTAGTCATATATTCCTAGCCTGCATAAGTAACCACATGATTGAATGGTGATTAAGCACTTGATACTTGGGAAAATTTGTAGCTACATGGATCTCTAGCCAAGCTTAAAACCAGCTTTGATGATAACAATGCAGTACACTCCCAGTGAATGCTGGCAACTACTGTATATGTGTTGTTCCTTCTCGAGCCATGCCTGGCTCATAAGGGCCGGTTTCCCAGTTTCCTTGGCATATAGGTTCCCCACCTGGACGGGATGCCAGTCCGTCGCAGGTGAGCTGCAAGATGCAAGAGGAAAGAGTGAGAGAAAGTTGTGGCGAAAGAGTCAGCATAAGTTCTGCCATTACCTTCTGCTAGAGCCGCGTGGAGCTTAGGTGTTTTCGCTCATAAACATACACAGCACCTGATCTGAGATTCAAACCCACGATCCCTCGACCGCCTGTCTAACCACTAGGCCATGTGCCAGCATACAATATGACTGTGTACAAGATGACCCTATTTAAAAAGTGAGTATAAGACTACCCCAAGATTTTGTAGAAAATAGGTCAAGCCCTGAAGGCTCAAGGTTCAAAGATAAAGGGATCAAGTGGAAAGACATTGTGGCCTTCCAAGATTCCAACATGGAGTCAACCAGTAACCGAATCAGTATGGTTTTTATAGGAGCTGAGATTGTATATATATCAAATGTTCACCTTCAAGAGGATTCTAGAACAATGTTGAAGATAGCAACAGCAAACCATTTGCAGCAGCCTTTGATTCTTTTAACTGCAGCACACACACACCTGAGATCTCATATGTGCAGTTGAATTACTTGTGAAGCCACTGAATCTAATTAGAGCACACAACAGCTTTTGTATCTTGTCAAATTTCTTCCAACCACTTTCATTTCTTCTAGGAATTAATAATAAAGTTACAAACGTTTAAAGTTATGCAATTCTAGCCAATCGAAAGCTTTCGTTTGGCAGGATATTGTTTGTGCTGATTTCCATTACTATGGAGATCAACACACACACTAACCTTCGACCTGCTAGAAATAGCAGCCAAATCTTCCCTAAACTATAACATAACGTCTAAAAAAACCCAAAATACGAAACGTTGTGATACAGCACAGTCTATTTTCTTGCTTGAAGCAGGCCCAAGAGTTTTCTACTTGTTGGGTGTTATTAAAATTAAATGAATCTCCACTCGAATTTAAATCTCTATTATCATACTCACAACATTCAAAAATTATAAACAAAGCTTAAACACCCTACTTTTTGTTTACAATCTTATCATAGAGATAACAAAAAGAAAGTTTATTTAATATCGATCTGTGAAAACCAGTGAAAGTTTTGAGGGTCATAAGCACGACCAAAAATTACCTCTGTAACAATGTTTCGTCCTTTTCGTTTAGTGGTTAGACTCTATTTACAATTTTCGTAGTTTGTGAGTGGGGCAAAAGATTTACATACGTGAAGATTCACTTTCACTTAAAAGTTATGAATAACAAACACTCAACAAGTAGAAAGAACTTGGGCCTGCCTCAAGCGAGGAAATAAACGGAGCTGTGGCACAATGTTTCGTCCTTTGTGCTTTTTAGACGTCATTGAAGTTTAAGGAAGATTTGGCTGCTATGTCAAAGCAGGTTGAGAATCATGTAAAAGTTTATGTGCAGATCAGCATAAATATGCTGCCAAAAGGAGACTGACAATTGGCTAAAATTGTAACTTTTTAAAATAATCTGAACATTTGAAAAACTTCAATTAGTTGGAAGAAATTTAACAAGCTCTGCATGAGCAAATGTCCGCTGTTAAGATGAAGAATCTGATTCCTTCAAAATTTGTTCTCATGTACAGCAGGGATGTTTTCTGTCTCCACTACTCTTCAACTGTTGACTGAATCACAGAGTGATCCAGTCGGTACAGTTACTAAATCTGGAGGACTGTCCCGGTGTCACTATTGGACACGATTTCACTATTTGACTTAGGCTATGCTGACAACCATGCGATAAGTGGCGACAACTATGTGGACGAAATTATGTGGATGTCTAATCAGCCATACATGTTGGCATGAAAATCAATGCAGTTAAGACAAAGACTTTATTTGCAAACATCTCACTCTGTATTTAAAAAGAAAAGGTCCTTCCCATATTGAACGTCAAAATTCTGGATGAGGTTGATCAATTCACATACTGTGGTGCTATTTTCACTACCATAGACTGCATTCTATCAAGCGAATATTTAACTAAATGTCAAAGCGACCTTACAAGACTAAACATTGGCATAAAAGGTCTCTCAATGAAGATGAACCTTCATAATAACATTTTCACTACAAAAGAATTTGTATACACAAGGTCCAAAATCCAACCATGCTTGATGGTGACAATGCATCTAAGATTGCCAAAAACTGTTTGTCAAAGTCAGTGCCAAGACAATCAGTTAACACACTCTCCACAGAACATCATTACCCCCAAACACAAATACACACACGAAGCCCCAAAATATCTTCTCCCTCTGCTCTTTTGTTCCTCTGAACAACTCTTGCTTTCCAAAAATGCAACATTCCGAAATCTGCCTATCTACATTTTCAAGTCAATAAGATTTCAAGTTAGACATCAACTAGATCAACCTGACCAGTCTGGGTGCGTTTGAACATATCATGCACGAGATTCTTTCTCTCGAGCCTTTTTGTAAAAAGCCCAAGATAAGGATGATTGGAATCCCGTTACTTTAGGTAGGTGTCTTACCTTACATATACACCTTTACAGAAGACTGATGTCAATTTAGTCGGGGTGTATATAAAGCTGTTGAACTTCAACTCTACGCAAAAGTCGTAAAATAAACTTCAACGTCACCAAGATGTAGACAATTCACTTAAGATTTAACAAAACTTTTCACCAAGTAAACTGAAGAAATTAAGATAGTCTCTCCTTTGAGCTTTCATAGAAGTTTGTTTTTATGTAGTTTCCGGATTAAAACAACTAATTAAATTATCATAAACTGTGATTAAATTTACTAATTTTATTTATATTAACGAAACGTATTTTCAAATACACGGTTTAACTTATGAAATTCATCATTTCTTTGTATGGTGAAAATTAAATCGTTAGAAAACGCCGGATTCAATTTTCTTTAATTATCGACATAGATTATTGCGTGTTCTTTTTATTTTTAGAAGAAATCTATGCTGTAATAAAAACGTTAATTAAACATTGGATAATTAAAATGGGACGAAAAATAAGCATAGAACTTATGATCAGTAAACATGGAAATATAGATTCAGTTAATGAAAGATTCCCTAAGTTCACTTTTTCACGTTTTTTTTTTAAATTTTAAATCAAATGTTCTCAAGTTAACAACAACAGATTTAAAAAGCCATAGCTTTCATAAACACAGCTGTTGACATTTTCCAGCGATTGATTAAAATCCTGACGTGTCCTCCGTGGGAAAACTTTCTTATATGGTTCTAGACTGGAAAGACGACTTTTGAGATTCTATTTAAGAAATCGTATAATCAAACGACAGAGATCTTTGTACATAGAAATTATTCCTTCCAGCCCGTTGAGTATTTTATTTGTAATAAACAAGTAATGTAAACAAGTATTTATTTGTAATAGTAATAATATAAAACAAGTAGTTTTAATTCAAATCAGTTGCCAAACGTAAACAAAAATACAGGCATATTGTTCCACTAAGATAATAAATACAAATTTCCAACAAGGTATTAAATTATGGGAAAGGGTAAATGAGTAATTATTATTATTTATAAGTGTAATTCATTCAACATTGTTTGGGTGGAATTAAAAGCATGTCGAGACGGAAATGGAATTAATGCTCAGCAGAAATTACAAAATGCTTTATGTAAAATATTAAGAAAAAAATTTTTTTTTGGAAGATTCGTTGAAATTTTCAATTTAAAATACGACTTATATAAAAGGTTGCAAAATAAAAATAAGACAGGACATATATTCGGTATAAGAAAATATGTGTGACTGAAATGTCTTAACTGACACGTATGTATCGAAAGGGTTGTGTGATTAAAGAGTTTTGTTTGAAGGAAAAAATATAATGAAACGTATATTGAGTAAACTGACCTTTCTTTGAACTACGAGGCCACAGATAACATGTAGCTGGAAAAAGAACTAAAAACCAAAAGGAGAGTAAAAAATAATAAAATGTTCCTCCCTGTTCGTCATACTCAAAATGCATGCCCGCCATCTTTAATGGTGGGGATGGAGGTGGAGGAACTTATAACTCCGCAGTTTCCTCCTCTTCCGGACTATAAAACCCTGCTCGCAATTAAAAGTTGTTGCTTTTTTTTATCTTTATCTTTCTCTTCTCACAAGAAAAAATTTGATTCGATTCATAACAATTAATTTAAGAATAACTGCAGATATCAAATAGCTGCAATATTCGTAATAATATTTCAGTTATTTATTAGTGAATTTTTATTTCGGTACTAAAGTAATACTTGCTTCGTTATTCGAGACTTAAACATAATTATCTTCAACATTTTTAATGCCTAGAGAATTAAAAACTTAATTAGAAGTAAATATGTGGTGACGACAAACGATATTAGTCAATGGCAATTATTGTTTACAGTGTTTGTTAAGTAGGGGAGACTACTTGATACATGTGTCGATATTATTTGCCCTCATCTAAGAAGCATAACTTGCATCGTTCTTTAAAAGGTTGATGAGCTGTGGGGGAGGGGGTCATTAAATTATTACTAACTAATTTTTTAAATCTTTCTTTATTAAATACGTTTACAGTAACTTACCTTTTATTTTTATTTATTTATAATGCAAATAGTGCCCAGACAGTAAATAAAACAACTGGCTATTGTGATATAACAGAATATAACCCCTGCATGTAGGCTTTGATATGAAAGGGAAATATCCAGTAAACTTTAATGGGTTGATGGCAAGATACATCCTACTTCAGGTTATTGAGTATGAGGAGAAATATTTTGAAATTTAACTCCTTTTCGGGAATCTCCCAAAAGCTACATCCCGATTTTTGCTTTCTTCCTCCAAGTAGAAAATGAAGTTTTTGTTGCTTTGTTTTTTTTTTTGCAACACTTATGTATATGTAAGGTTTGGGTCACCAATTCGTAAGGGTAGAAGTTGTTTTTTTTTGTAATCAATGCTTGTTATGGTGCAACGTTGGGATCACCAATTTGTAACAGTTAAAGTAAATTTGTAAACAATAGTATGGAACTTTGGAGTCATCACCAGTTTGTAAGGCTGGTTCTTCGTTGAAGTCGAGGGTCATCACCAATTGTAATAGTTTGTTGTTAGTTGATTGCCATTATGTAAAGATGAAAGAACAGTGATTGAAGTTGTAAAGAAAATATTTATTTTACCATTACATTGTAAAATACCTTGCCTCAATGGGCAGGTGATAAATTCATAAAGCATGCAAAATAAAGATAAATGTCATAGATTTTCCTTGAATAATTTGTGTTTGTGTTCTCATCATTGTGTAGTAGAAACTACAGATAGAAATAGAGTGATGTTGTAAGAGAAAATAAAGTGAGCTAGTGAGAGTGAGAGAGTGTGGGACAAAACAACTGCTTCGTTGGTGAGTTACTATAGTTGTCCTTTTGTGCCCTTTTCTTTTGCGACGGCATTTTGTTCAGCCGGTCAGCCAGATTCCATTCTCACTAACTTGGATTTTCAATAGCTCACTAACTTTTGCTTGGGGGTTCTTGTTTTTATAACTATCCAAAACTAGCCAGAAGGATAGACATATTGCTGAGAACAATAGATTTCGTTGGTGGTACTTGTTATCTTAATTCTAACTTTTGGTGAAATAGAAGAGGTTAGAAGAGTCAAGTGGCGAAGACATTATTTTGCTTAGCTAAGGCATCTAGCAAATGTAATGTCTGTCACAGAAAAACTATTGTTTTACGGTGAGAAAAGTGCTGTTGAAGTGTTAATAGACAATGGGCTATATACCTGTTGTAATTTAGTCATCCATAGTCTCATATGATATTTCGGAATAATATTCCTTCTTCAGATATTCTTAGATGGAGTTGCTGCTATAATTGGTTTTCTAATGGCTTTTCTTTTTATTTTGTGAAAGCATCTTTTCTTAATACTGGTTCCAATATTACATCCATATCTGCACTAGGTCTGCTTAGGAGGTTGTGTCCTAGTATATGTGCTGCCTCTTTTAATTTTCATATTTTCCAGAGGTGTTCTCTGTTTTTCAATACATGATTGACTATACTCCATTTTTCAAAATCCCCTCATGTCACAGCTTTATGATGTTCCTCTACTCTTATTTTAAGGGGGCAGCATGTTTCGCCTTTGTATAACCTACTACAACTGCATGGAATAGAGTACATGAAGTTTTTGGTCATATTCTCTTCTGTGGGTGGTTTTACTCAGAGGAGATATTTGCGAAGTGTTTTATTACTTCTGAATACAAAAAGTATGCGGTCCGTATGACATCAAAATTCCACCAGCACACCCAATGAAGGTTGGAGAGTGCATCAGCCAAAATGTTGTGGTAACAACAAACAAGGTGAAGACGCCTATCTGTCCACCACTTTAAGGCCTCTCAATACCAGCTTTTGCTTTGAGGTCTGGAATTCTTGTCTAAATCTACCATGGATTAGTTTATAAAATCTAGATCATCAGAATAAAGGAGTATCATTTATATTTGGTCTTAACCTTCTCTGTTATAACATGTAAGACAATAATGGATGCAGTGCAACTGTGGACTGTGCTTTCACAGACAACTACCTGATGCTAAATTCACCATTAAACTCATTGTTGTCTGTGCTTCTTTCTATACATGGCTTGTAAGGCCCACATAGGCCATTCCTCTGCATGTAACTTCCTTAGTATACAGAACATGGAACTCTGTCAAAGGCATTTTCTATGTTGACAAATGCCAGGTATAAGGGGGCTTATGCCTAGCTAAGTACTTCTGTGCTTGTTTCACTGTGAAGCTTGCATCAGTTGTCCCTCTTCCAGGTATAAATCCAAACTGAATCTCATCTAGGTGAAATCTCTACTCAAATGTGCAATTACCTTTTCCATAACTTTTATAATGTGGTTCTACAATCTGATGCCTTTTTAATTACCTCTTTCAACTGTTTCGCTGTTGCCCTTGTAGCAGTTGACAATAATGATTCTATGCTAGTCATTGGGTATAATATCTTCTTGTATTACCATATTTTTTACTAAAAATCCATTTCAATCAATCAAGCACTCAGTTGTCATCTTTGCTATTGCTGTCATCATTATTCATCATCATCATCATTTAACATCTGATTTCCATGCTGGCATGGGTTGGATGGTTTGATTGGGGACTGGTGAGCCAGTGGCTGCACCAGGTTCAATCTGGTCTGGCAAAGTTTCTACAGCTGGATGCCCTTCCTAACGCCAACCACTCTGAGAATGTAGTGGGTACTTTTTACGTGCACCGGCATGAGGGCCAGTCAGGCGGTTCTGGCAATGACCATGCTCATGCTCAAAAGGTGTTTTTACATGCTACCTGCACGGGAGCCAGTCCAGTGACACTGGCAGTCTGCTTTCCATGCTGGACATTTACTTTCCTATTGATTTTGAGAGAGGATTGAAATTTTTAAAGTTTTAATTTTTACTTTTGATAAAAATTGTGGCCCTTTAGCCAAATCAGAGAAAATCAATAATTTCTTGTATAGATTTAAAGAAATAAGAATATGTAATGTTACAAGAGTATTAACGCCCAATATTCTAACAGGGATTGGCTCATCAAGAGCTTATGTCCTTCACCACAAAATCCATCTATCAAATGATTAAGAATAAAATGAGAAAATTATTTCTTGATTATTCAGGAGTTTTATCATTCATCCTGTGATTTTATAGCTTAGACAAGTTTGCACAAACTACCTTTCAGCTTGTTCTTTCCTTTGTCGTATATTAATACCTTAAAATATATTATTTCTAGTTTCTGTTTACAAATTTCTAGTTCAAAAAATCACACAACTTTCATAATATTTTTCACAATGTTATGATACCACAGCCTTCTTTATTACAGATAACTCTCCATCTCTAATTTATTAAGGGATTATTTTAGAAGCTGAGTGACATTCGAATAAAAGCATAACAAAACAACACGTAATTTTAAAAATAAAACACTTTAGTTTAGAATTATTTTATTATGCTTTAAGCATTTCCATTACATATATTTTACATCAAAGATTGTTTTACTGTGTAGAATTTGTGACAGTCTGTTGGCTTTAGTTTGAAGTAACATAATAAACAGAATCAATACTGTTGCTGAATCCAAAATTATTGTTGGTTATCTCTCATCATCATCAGAGAATGGAATTGTTTCAACATACGCTTATAATGGCAACCATCCCAATAGACTTTACCACAGCTTATACAACAGTAGAATATTTTGTCTTCAGCAAATAAAGTATTTGGGATATGTTCCAGCTGAATAGCTACACCATTACTTCGGTATAAGGCAGTATCCATGTCAATCAGTTCTTCATTTTCCAATACAGGATAGGATTCCAGCTTATTTACAGGGTGTGTGACCATACTGCTAAATAGCATATCTGGATCAGGAATACTTTCTACAGCATCAGAGCCATTGGGATCTGAAATCCAAGATTTCTTTTTCGTTGATGAGGAACTTGGCTTCACTTCCTTTAACACATGCATCTTCTCAGATTCAACCAAGACAAAAGTCTTACAATTGCAAATCTGGAAAAGAAGAAATCTTTCTTATAATTTATTGTAAATACATACAGATTTTTTCATTAAGTACATAGTCAAGGGGAAAACTGTATTAATTAATCTGATTTCAGTGTATTATTGGTAAGTTACTTTAACAATGTTAGAGTAAGTAAAGAGAAATCAACACTGACACACCCGGTCTGTCTCTCTCTCTCTATATATATACATACTTATATATATATAATATATATATATATATATATATATATATATATATATATGTGTGTGTGTGTGTGTGTGTGAGTGTGTGTATGTGTATATATATATACATACACACACACACATACATATACATATATACATATATATATATATATATATATATATATATATATATATATATATATATATATAAGGAGACCTATTGAGTCAAGTACATCAATATCAGCATCAAATCAAATGGAAATGGTAGTTGTGACCCTCGTGCTGGTGGCACGTAAAAAGCACCCGCTACACTCTTGGAGTGGTTGGCATTAGGAAGGGCATCCAGCTGTAGAAACACTGCCAGATCAGATTGGGGCCTGGTGCAGCCTCCTGGCTTCCCAGACCCCAGTCGCACCGTCCAACCCACAATTTTTTCTCACACACCGTCTTGCAATCCGAAATACTTCAGTTCTTTGGTCCTCATGTCGCTGGACATTGGTAAACTTCTTTTCTGCTTCGTCCTTGGCTATGTATACCTGTCGCCCAGCCTCCCTTCTGGTTATCTGGTAGTTTCTTGCTACCCCCACCATTCCAGGCTTTCCAGGCCAGTTTCTTTGCTCTAATGCCTTTGTCTACCATATTATTTTGGCATGTTACCTTGCCAAAAGATTTTATACCTATGAGCCCTGCCTGTGAGGACCTTAGCTGAAGCCCCTCTCCATCTTACTTCTTGTATGCAGCATACATCGACACATCTCCTTTCAAGCATCTCTACAATCTCACTAGACCTACCTTTCAGTGTGCCTACACTGACAATGCCAACTCTGAAAACTGGGAAAGGAATGTGGGGTGAAGCTTGGGGAAGAGAGATGTTATTTAGCGCCTGAAAAGAAGAGGGAGGTTGTCGTGTTCATTTTTTAGGAATGCTTCACCTGTTCTCACTTCCGACCTGACATCATTCAAACATTCAAGCGTGTTAAGATTGTTGCCCCTACTGGAGGTAGGAGAAGGTGTTAGCAGCATTGTAAGTATAAGCATTATGTTTATCATAAAAACATAAATTTAAGCGGTGTTGCAAATATGGATATTCCAATGTTAGATTAAGTAGAGAGTCAGCTAAACTGGTTGCATTTGTCCAGGGAGAGGGGATTACAGATATGATGGAGGGTACCACCAGCAAGGGGTGGGATGTTTCAGACAGAGAAAGAGAGGAAACAAGCTCATCCATACAAACACACACAAGCATGCATGCACACACACACACACATAAACAAACACATGCATAATGTAGTTGTTGGTATATTTCTAGATGGGACAAAATGAAATGAAAGATAGCCAGTTAAGTAGGTGGGCAGCTGAGCTAGTTGCATTTGTCCCAGAGAGAGAGAGAGAGAGAGAGAGAGAGAGAGAGGAGAGAGAGAGAGAGTGCAGGTAATATATAGAGAACAGCCCTGTGAGGAGGAGGAGTTGAGAGAAGAGACAACAGGTAATGGTGGTGGGGGAAGAAAGAGATATCCGGTGTAGATGGTGGGAAAAGAGAGATAGAGATATCCGGTATTGGTGGTGGGGGTCGGAAAAGGCGGTTGCACCACGAACAAAGTTTTTTGGGGGAGATGGTATGAGGACTGAAAATAGTAGTAACAATAATAATAATATACATTCAGAGTGTTCATAGGGGATGAGAAATTAAACAAACCAAGAAATGAGTAATTATCTTAACGAAATTACATGAGAGATGAAAATATGATATTAATATCTCTTGGATATTAAAATATAAAAGACATTATTACTAGGAGAAAGAAGGCAGTGAGCTGGCAGAGTCGTTAGCATGCTGTGCGAAATGCTTAGCGGTATTTTATCTGCTGTTACGTTCTGAGTTCAAATTCCACCAAAGTCGACTTTGCCTTTCATCCTTTCTGGATCAATAAAATTAGTAACAGTTATGAACTGGGGTTGATGTAATCGACTTAATACCTTCCCCCAAATTTGAGGCCTTATGTTTCCAGTAAAAACGGATTATTACTAGGAGAAAGTGATTAGTCTAAAAATGCTAAGGTACCAGTTTGCATCTGTGAAAAGACATTAATGGAAAACTTTCGATGAAACATGAATTTTAGGATAGGAAAACAAAAATTCTCTCAAAAGTTATGAAGGTTGATTTGTAAATGCTGACAGCAGAAGAGAATTAAATAAATAAACCAGAGCACTCAGCGCGCAAACCTCTGCCAAGGCAACATCAACGTCCTCTCAACGATTAGCCAAAGATGGTTTTCAAAATGTGGAATATCTGAAATAAACTCAACTGCTCTAACAAACAAGAATACTAAAAATGAACCCAACCTCAGTCAAAAATAAGTAAAAAAAAAAAACAGGAAAAATAATCTAGAATCCTTTTCTGGTACTAAATCAATCCCAAAATCTAATCAGTTCATGCTAGTCACAAGGCCTAACATCCCTGAAAGTTTCATCTGAATCCATCAAGTGGTTCTTGAGATTTCTTGTCCATGGTCAAACAAACAAACACAACTGAAAACAATACCTCCGCCTTTGCTAAGGTGGAGCTAATAAAGTTAAGTGATTAAATTAACGTTCAAGTAAATGTGATAGATAGAAAAATATGGAGGATAACCTCATAGTAAAAAAATATAAACAGGGCTAAAACGTTTACCTGACATCTACTCAGAAGATCTTCTTCCTTTACCTTCACATTAAAATGTGTTAAGACCTCCATCAGTTGTTCTTTAACGTTCTGGCTAGATACACTGAAGCATTTATTTTCACCAAGTCTTGACGCAAACTAAAAATAAAAATAAAAAAATAAAAAGTACAATTATAAAATAAATAATTCCATGAAATAAGGTATTTTGAAAAATAATGTCAAAATAAGAATTTAAAATGTTAAGTAATTAAAAAGCTCTGCTTAGGTATCTCTGAAATATTGCTATTTGCTTTTAGTTCTGTTTTACCTTCTACTACTTTCAGTCACTGGACTGTGACCATGCTAAAGCTCTATTTCAAGGGTTTAGTCAAACAAATAAACCCAATCCTTACTTTTTAAAGTGTGCTACATATTCTATTGGTTTCTTCTGTCGAGCCACTACATTATGGGAACATAAACAAACCAATGCCAGTTGTCAAGTGGTATGAGACAAACACAAAGATACATGTGTGCACAGACACTCACACACATACAGATGAATTTCCATAAAGTTTTCACCTACTAAATTCCCTTACAAGACAAAATGCCAAGCAGTGGAACTGAAATTGAAACCACATGGTTGCAAAGCAAACTTCTCAACCACACAGTCAAGCCTACATCTAAGCTTTGTTCAGAAAATTTTAAAAACTGATTGGTTTTTCTTTTTGAATCCCTTTCAACTTATCTTGAGTAAGAGTCAAGTACATCAACATCAAAATAAATATCAAATGGAAATTGTAGTTGTGATACCTGTGGTGGTGACACGTAAAAAGCACCATCTGAACATGGCTGATGCCAGCGCCGCCTTGACTGGCTTCTGTGCCAGTGACACATAAAAAGCACCCACTACACTCACGGAGTGGTTGGCGTTAGGAAGGGCATCCAGCTGTAGAAACACTGCCAGATCAGACTGGAGCCTGGTGCAACCTCCTGGCTTCCCAGACCCCGGTCGAACTGTCCAGCCCATGCTAGCATGGAAAGCAGACGTTAAACGATGATGATGATGTTTAACTTATAAACAAAAGCAAACTTCATATGATTTGTATATGATTTCAAACAAAAGCATGTTTTTCTCAAAGTTGCAACATAAGCTATTGTAACAACTAGATCCACTACAGTTGTCTCACGGTCATAACAATGAGCTTATAGTTCCAACTGGTCAATCAACTAGTCTTTTTTTTCTTTTACTTTGTATATGTTTTTAACAAATTCTCCCAAGTTCAGAGTATTGCCATACAATACATAAGGATATATTTTCATTGAGATGGGAGGGGGGGAAAGACTATATAAGATTTGATATAAAAAGAAACAGAAACAAGTAAATAAATAATGAGTTTAAAATAACAACTGAATATAAATACTATGAACTATAAAAGAAAAAATTTCTTGTTTCAGCTTGCTTGAAATATTAGTTTCAAATTTTGACACAAGGCCAGCAATTTTGGAGGACATGGTAAGTAAATTACATCAACCCCAGTGGTCAACAAGTACATACTTTATTTACCCTGAAAGGATGAAAGGCAAAGTCGACCTCAGTGGGACTTAAACCCAGAATGTCAAAACTGATGAAATGCCACTAAGCACTTCGTACAACCAGCAAACAATTCTGCCAGCTTGCCACCTTAATATTAGTAAATAAACTGAACCAAATATATACCACCTACGCTTTTATATTATACTAGCAGCTAAGCCCGGTTTCACCTGGTCTGTGTGGATGATGTGGCTGTGATCGTTTTCGGTTAGGCATAATCTATAACAGCGTTTGTCAACCTTATCATTTCGGGTCCCCTGTTTCAATTGAAGCCTCCAACTATATGAAAATTTCCTGACCCCACTCCAACAGAAAACAGCTTCTAAGCAACTGGTTGTTTTAATGACAGAAGAAAGAGGGAAATTCGATTAGAAACAGTTTTAATAAATTTTCTCGGTAAGTATGGGGGTTAGGAAAAAAATACAAACTGCATTCCAATCTATGCACCTGTCTTCACATGTGTGCCATTTTTCATGCGAATCCACCCAGCCGTTTAGCTGTGAACCTCAAGACAAGAAAGAATACAATGATCGCCCACGTCCAATTTATATTATAGATGCTTGCATGAAAATATTGCCATATGATTTCATTGTTGTTTCATTTAGGTGGAAAGAAAAATAATGCTGGCACTCATTCTGCTTAGTTTCTGCCTAAAAGAATATTCGGTTTCTTCTAAAAGTAGTGACCCAATACCAACAATGAAAAAAGTACAATGACGGAAGTTTGAATAATAAAACAATAAGCATGAAATACTGGTGTCATGGTTATACACATGTGTAAACAATATGGATACAGTTATATAGAGGGGGAAAAAAGCAATGGGAAACAAAAAATAATCAACAGAAGCCTAGTTGAGAAGGAAAAGTATATTTAATAGTGGAATGAGATAATTGGGCACATCTGTTTAGATGCTGATGATTTGGCCAGGCTTACTGGACATTCAACCTGTTTTTGGAGAGTTCTTTTTGGTGCTGGAGACAAATATACAAACACACAAGTGCAGAAATATACACATACAGATAAAGAGAATGAGAAAAAAAGAAAGCGGGGGAGAGACATTACATATAAACAACTAGATGCTCACATATATAAACACAGAGAGAGAAATTACAGTTTCATTGAACACAACTGACAAAAATACTTTCTCTCTCCTCACGTACATAAAGGAAAATATTAAGACATCTGATGTCAAAGAAGTCAGCATTGAATCAGCGATGCCAAAACATCTCATATCCATTTAACCCTTTTGCTACTGTATATATTTTGAGATGCTCTCTGTTTCTTTAAATTACTTTAAATATAACAAAGAATTTAGTAAAATAACTTAGTTATCATTAAGTTAGTGCTAGGAACATAAATTGGGACTAAGGTTTGGTGGAAGATTTTAATTCAAAACTCATGAAAATAAGACATTTGTACTCAGAGCTAGAGCCAAGTGTTAATAGGAGGGAGGGGTTAGTATTTGTAGACATTTTCAAAGTAAACTTCTCCATCAAATAAGACAACCTTATTGGTTAAAGTGAAAATGCTTTTATTCTTAATAAAGTGAAAGAAAATTACAGACAGATAAAAAGACAGGAAATAATTTGATAACTTGCCATTTGGTATACTCTTCCTGCAGTCAAAACAATACGATTTCCTTGCAGTGCCAACTGAAAAACAATTTTTTTTATGAAGAATGCCATTCCACTATTAAGTACATGTAATAATGATTATATCATGCTTAATACAATATATAAGGGTAGTAAATCTGGCTGAATTTGCTAAGTATAAACTCTATAAGAAATATTTCTCTTAAATTAGATATTATGTTGATCCTATCATCAAGTAGTATTCACTAAATAGAATAATGAAAACAAACTTACGACTAAAATCAGTTACTTGGTTTTATTAAAGAGAAGTAGGCATTATATATTTCACCTTCACCACCTACTTTTGCACATCCAGAAGTGTAATGCTAACATAATGAATTTTAATGGTTTATACAGTGATGACAAGTTGTTACTTTAAATAGTGAAAGTACACTTAGAGTGGAACGGAAATTAGTTATAAGGTAAGTGATAAGTGGAATGGAGATTAGTACTAAGATATTCTTCATGTTAGTCACATACAAATACTAGGCACTGGCAAGGTAAAATATATCTTACTCATGCTAGCAAAGATAATATAATGTTGACATTAGGAAGGGCATGTGGTTGTAGTAATGATGCCAAAACTGGCAGTAGAGCTTGGTGCAGTCTTCTGGTTTGTCAGCTTCTGCCAAACTGACCGACCCATGCCAGCATGAAAAACTGACATTAAATGAGGTCCAACTGAAGCCAGCATGGAAAATAGATGTTATTTGATGACAATGATGATGATGATGATGAAAACAGCAGATAAAACGAAAAAACGTTACCTTTGAGCAACAACAGTAGATGAAAATTTAGAAGCATAATTAGAGGCAAATATATAGCAAAAATACTATTGATACTTATTCAAATAAATAAGAATGTATCTAAGGGTCACAAAGGGTAGCTGCAGTTAAAAAAAGGAGAAATATTTGTTCGCTGTGTATTGAATATTAGCTTATGTTATCTTATAGGTCTGACTTAAAGTAAGTACTTGTCCAAGTGTAACTTCTAGCTTTCTATATTTTATCAAACAACTCATCAGTGAAGACATAACCATGTGATCATTAGTCGAGTACTTTAACTGTACAGTCACTAAGGTCTAGAAAGTCCTGCGGCTCACAGGACTTTCTGAATTCCTTGAATTTTTTTTAGTAGTGTGGCCTACCTGATGATGATCCTTGTCTCATATGATCTGCTTCTCAAAAGTGGTTGCCCATACCTGGTCCAGATGTTTGTCTCTTTTTTACCTGCATAGCAGCAACACCTCTTTTGTTACGAGAGTAGGTAGGTAAGTGCAAGTTTAGTAGTGAGATAGTGAATGATAGTGTCTGGTGTTAGGGTATTCAGTAGAACCAAGTATGAAAAGTATTCAATTGTAGACTAATCTTTGTAGCAAGAATGAAGTGTTGGTTAATTAATAAATCCAGAGGATGTCAGAATGCAAACTATACGAGTGTATTTCATAGAAAATTTTGTTCCAATAACAATAAATACCAACAACTAAAAGAATTTGTGTTTTTTCAGGGAGTGGCTGTGTGGTAAGTAGCTTGCTAACCAGCCACATGGTTCCGGGTTCAGTCCCACTGCGTGGCATCTTGGGCAAGTGTCTTCTGCTATAGCCCCGGGCCGACCAAAGCCTTGTGAGTGGATTTGGCAGACGGAAACTGAAAGAAGCCTGTCGTGTATATGTATATATATATATGTGTTTGTGTGTCTGTGTTTGTCCCCCCTAGCATTGCTTGACAACCGATGCTGGTGTGTTTACGTCCCCGTCACTTAGCGGTTCGGCAAAAGAGACCGATAGAATAAGTACTGGGCTTCCAAAGAATAAGCCCCGGGGTCGATTTGCTCGACTAAAGGCGGTGCTCCAGCATGGCCGCAGTCAAATGACTGAAACAAGTAAAAGAGTAAAGAGAGATACTTAGAAGTAATGTTTAAAAGTGCTGGTAGATGACTTAAGTATCATGTATGAAGACTATATTTATTTGTTTCAGACATTGGATTGCAGCTATGCTGGAACACTGTTTTGAAGGTTTTAAACGCCTGGTGCTTATTTTATTGATCTCTTTTGCTGAACTAAAAGGTTACAGGGTTATAAACAAACCAACACCAGTTGTAAAGCAGTAGAAGGGGACACAAACACAACACATATACATTTATATATAAATGATGATATATATGTGTATATATATATGCATGTGTGTATATATGTATATATATATATATATATAGTTAATCCAAACATGAACAAAGAGAAAACACAACAACGCGAGGACATGGAACAAGTACAGTGTTATTGGACGCTCAGGAAAGGAAAGAAAGGAGGAGGATTTAACGTTTCGAGCGGAGCTCTTCGTCAGAAACATAGAAAAAGGAAAGGTCCAAGAAAGGGAAGACAGAGAAAGAAAATCGCCAACAATACACATGTGGTCACACACACACACATATATATATATACATATACACACATACACATATATGACAGGTTTCTTTTAATTTCTATCTACCATATCCATCCAGAAGGCTTTGGTTGGCCCAATGTTATAGTAGAAGACACTTGCCCAAGTTGCCACGAAGGGGAGTGAAACTGGAACCATGTGTTGGTAAACAAATTTCTTACCACATAGCCATGCCAAAGTACCCAAGAAGAATCCTGAAGTTGCAACACATAGCCTCAAAATGATCCTAGTTGCTGACTATAGTGCCTCCAAGTTTTTTGATTAGATCACATTTTTTATAATCAGATAGCACCGTGGACATGCTGGAGCACCACACTGTAGGGTTTTTGTTTATAAAGATCATGTAACATGTGACGAAGCTCAGACATGCTTTAGTGACAGACTGCAAGCACATGATATTGTCAGTAAGGCCATTGTTTACAAGCAGTACACACATATAAAGGTAAGGGAAATATGAATTAAGTCACATGCTAGCAAGCATGTATACACACATTTTATTATTGTCATCATTATTTCCATGCTGGCATGGGTTAGATGGTTTGACTGCACCAGGTTCACACACATTATATATTTATACATGCAAAGACTCCTTTCAGTTTCCGCATTTCAAATCCATTGACAAGGCTTTGGTTGGCCTACCTGTTCAATTTCTGTCTACTAAGTCTATTTGAAAGCATTGGTTAGCTCAAGGCTATAGTAGAAGATACTTGCCTAAGATGCCAAACAGTGAGATCAAGACCATGAGATTGAAAAGTGAATTTCTTAGCCACAGTCAACTTGTTTATGACTAGCTATCAAATAGTATTTAACGGGATCCAAATGTGGCCAATGCCAGCGCCGCCTTGACTGGCTTCCGTTGCCATCCACCCCTGGCACCTGTGCTGGTGATACATAAAAAGCATGGAGTGGTTGGCGTTAGGTAGAACATCCAGCTGTAGAAACACTGTCAGATCAGACTGGAACCTGGTGTAGCCTCCTGGCTTCCCAGACCCCAGTTGAACCGTTCAACCCATGTTAGCATGGAAAATGGACATTAAACGATGATGATGATGATGATGGTCATTAAAAAAAAAAGATAAATTGGTTCTTTAAAAAATTATCAACACTGTTTACATCAACTATTACATATTACCTGCAGAATCTACCTACAACATTGTGAAATATTGTAATTATCATAAAACTAATATTAATATAAAAATTAACAATTAAAACACTAGTTTGTAATAAGTGTCTAAAATACTGGATACCTGAGGTTTTAGTTAGCTCTAGAGGAAGGTGCATTATTTTTGGCCTGACTAGTTTGAAAATAAGCATGAGATTATAGTCAAGAGATTGGATTAGAAAGTAAATTTGTAAGGCATCTACGCTAAATAAATTGTGCAGACATGTCAGAAGGAATTTAAAAGCGAAAACAGATACCAAATGGTAAGGATGAAAAATAAAGTACATCCATGTTAGACTACTTACAGCAATAGCATCTTTATGATCTTGGTTGTTTCTCATAATAAAAGTATCAACACCAACACTGCGGAGGTTCCATCCCAAGCCTTGAAGCATTGTATCAACAATAACTCGCAAGTCATGAGGGGAAATTGGAGAATTATTGCATTGTTTCAAAGACTTATCACTGTCTAGGGAGCACACCAAGTCATTTTTATCTATATCACAGTTGACTGATTTCTCTTCCTGGAGAATAAGTTAAAAAAGTATCTACTGGAAAGTTATTTAAAAATTTTTAAAAATGAACAAAATTATTAGGTATTAAATATTTATCTTTAAAAAAACAATTTTGATACAATGTTATTGATATTTATTTATTTACTTCTCAATGTAAACATCTTTCTTTGAATCACCAAGTTCCTGGTCATTTCTCTCATATTTAGTCCCAGCTCAGCTCTGATCAAGTTGCCTTATGATAGAAGGCATTCTAGCCATGTCCACCTCTCTTATTTTTAGGCACAATATATATAGGACTACATTATCCAATGTATCCGTCTTTTTTTAAAAAGTGTAATTCGAGGGATCTGGCTACCATTTTTAGCAGGTTGAGTGACCATATTTTATGGTTCCTCAACTGATATACTTCAGTTTTGTACTGAGGTGTATGTCTGGATTCCTTTTTATGTATTGCTTCAGGCATTTGTAAATGAATGCATGTTATGTATTAAGATCTTTTTTTTTATTTTTTAATGTTATGTATTAAGATCTTTAATTATTTTTTTTTAATATTTTTCAAACCAGGCAGCAGTTTAATAAGTTGCTACACATTTCTGCAGATAGAATTCATTCTGAATAAACTTCAGCAAACCATTTTCAATGATTTTCAGTAAATACAGAATATTCATTCAATTTGTATGTTTTTATCCAGGAAAGTTTTGGATGCAAAAACATGAGAAATATTAATATGGTCTGCTCATAATGAAATTTATTTTGATTATATAATCTTAATGATAATGGTAAGGATGGAATTCATATTTATGAAATGGCACTGTGTTAATACCATATAGTTGGATTAAAAAATCTCCAAATTATCTTAACTTAAGAGTCTCTCTCACATAAACAGTTTGAAGAACTTTTCATAGACTTACAATTTTCCAAAAGAGAGGAAAAATTTTGTTTTCAATTTTTACATCTCCACATTTTGAGCAATTAGATCTCCAGTCACCAAGTGTCTTATTCTTTGATGTGTATATTGTATTAGAATGGATTCAATACAAACTAGGAACCTTTATTTCTAAACTAAGAATAGTAATGATCTTATATAATAAGCTTCTTGATGCAAGTAGATAATAATTACGGTTAGTTCAAAACTAAAGGTACCTAGTGTGAGTCCTAACTAGTACTATGTACACATCCAAGAATAAAACATCCTGATGATAAACAGTGATGAAACCAATCAAAACCTTAAGACGAGGTTAACTGTTCAACAAATATAATTTTATTAAAAACAGCTCTTCTCAGACATTTAGAGAACTTTCCGGTAACTTGTGTTATCCAGTAATCTGCCAGTATTTTCCCTGAACTTTCCAGGCAGTCTGACAGTAGCAAATTCTCAGCCAGTCTTCATGTTTCACATCCTAGGAATTTTAATCTGCAGGATTCTGTAGTTTGAACAGTTTCTTCATGTTTTTGCTTGAGATCGTTCTTCAATTCACATGTTACTCATAATGGTATATGTGTGCTTTTGACATTCTCACATATAAACAATTAGTTTCCATTAAGATGAGCGAACATGTTCCACAGAGTGATGAGTAGATTGCTCTTGGTTACTATCCTTCCTTTGCAGATTTCGTTTTGCAGAGATATTATAGCCATATGTTGCTAGTAACAAAGTCTACCAAAACACAGCTAGTACTGTGCAATGAGCTAAATGCAAAAATATAAAAAAATAAACAACAGAGAAACAATATTAAGCTATCAACAAAATTGCAACACCAACTTTTCACAACTTCAAAACATCAAATTCACAATAGCAATACAGAAAACACTTTAAAAACATTAGCTATATTTAACAGATCCATTGTGATTCTGCTCTTGTAGTATTTTTAAACAGCTGTTACTATGAAGA
This sequence comes from Octopus sinensis, assembly GCF_006345805.1. NCBI lineage: Eukaryota > Metazoa > Mollusca > Cephalopoda > Octopoda > Octopodidae > Octopus > Octopus sinensis. The sequence goes on from NC_042998.1 coordinate 185,419,024, forward strand.
GTGGTTATGCTAGCTAGCCAACTAACACATGAATGCAATAATGCTTTGGGCATATATGGCATGTGAAAGATGAAAGTAAAATGTGTAAAAAGCACTGATTATGAGAAGCGACTAAAATGATACTTTTGCAAAATAACAAGACCCTCTCAGTTTCTACCTGTAAACAAGTGTTTGTCCACAGGTAGTGTACGTGCAATTAGACACAAAAAGTATGAATAAAAATACAACAATAACACAATCATAAAAAGTTCAGCTTAATAATATGACAGTAAAATTGTCCAAAACAAAAACTCAACAGAAGCATAAAAAATTAAAAGACTGACAGCGGTACTGGCAACAAAACATTCTAGCGAGGTCATTGCCAGTGCCGCTGGATTGACTTCTGTGCAGGTGGCGCGTAAAAAACACCATTTCGAGCGTGGCCGTTGCCAGTACTGCCAGACTGGCCCTCGTGCCGGTAGCACGTAAAAAGCACCCACTACACTCTCAGAGTGGTTGGCGTTAGGAAGGGCATCTGGCTGTAGAAACTCTGCCAGATCAGATTGGAGCCTGGTGCAGCCATCTGGTTTACCAGTCCTCAGTCAAATCGTCCAACCCATGCTAGCATGGAAAGCGGACATTAAATGATGATGATGATGACGAAGTTTTTAAAATGGTACTTGATCTGGTGATTATAGATGTAGCTAGGCCAAACTTAATTATTTCTTTTAAAGATATTTCTAATCAATGTAGATGCAAATATTACAAGTTTTCTTTTTCAACTTGTCGTTCTATCAGCTTCCATACCTTCCTTGTCGACAGTATGCACAGATAATGGATTTTTATCCAATCTCTACCAAGTTCTATTCCAAATGCTCTTAATGCTTTTTTCCAGTCTGATAATAAATTATTAGAGTTCAGCTTTGCTATTTTCCCCAGAGTTAATATCATTAGCAAAATAGGAAAATTTGGCATGGTCTGATTTATAATGGAGTTTCATGAGTCTGGATAAGTTTCATATTTTACGGGGAGAAAAGGAATCTGATCTTCTGGGACTGACACTTCATCTGAGAAAAAAGATGGGAAAATTTTCCATTTGAAAAGACAAAGAATCACCCCTGAAATGTCAGCTACCCCTTCTTTTCCAGTATACAAACATACTCTTACTCATGAACTTCACTGTATAATTTTTACAAACACAAACCACCAATAGTTTCCTTGGATATTGTAATTTATGTAACAATCATAATGTTTTGCAAATTGACTTTAAGCAAATCAGGAAAAATAAATTTTTTTAATACATGCTTATTGTTATATTTTTTCAAAAAATCTATTACATAGCTATTCAGAAGGATTGTATTATTTATATCTTCTTAGAATTATTCAATTGCATCACAGATGGTTCTTGATAAACTTTACAACACAGCTATTTTTCAGTCATAAGACAGATGAATGGCTTGATAATGAAAAACTTGGAAATGTACATAACTGAGAGATAATATAATTTGACATTTAGTAAATAAATGTTTGTTGTTAATTGTTAGAATATACAGTTTGAAGTAAAAATTCAGCATATTTCATAAAATATTTTGACTAATAGATTTTTTTTTGTCTCATCTAGCTAGCAAACATATTTGCCCAGTAGTATAGTGGGGGTCTCACCTATCCAACCTCCCCATTTTAATATGACTGGTTGCCACTATTCCAATTATTCTAACTATTCTGATAACATATAGCAATGAAGGAGCTTCTATGTGGTTATCTGTGAAGTCTTAAGCAGAATGCCTTGAGATCTATAATGTCAGCTACAGTGAAATTAACCCATTTAGAAGAGCAGAAACTGAATTTTTAAAATCTGTACAAAGATGTGGATTGTGAAAGTTGCAGCAAATGCAACCTGTATAAGAGCAGTAAATCTGAATAACAACACACTGTACAGGGTATCCTAGAGTTCTGGCAGACAACCTCTCAAGAGCTAGTGGCACAATAAAATGCACCCAGTCCATGCTGTAATGGCAATAGGAAAGGGCATTCAGCCAAAAAAAAAACCATGCCAAAATCATGACAGTCACAAATACAAAGAAAAACCTTAATTGTGTACATAGGACTGACACTCACCATGCTAGTGCTGCCCATAGAAGTGGGGTGGTTAGGTGGAAACATCTGGCCACAACTGAGAGCCCCTTGACTATCAAACAATCACACCAATTCGCCTCGTTTCAGATGAAGAAAACAGACATCAAACAACCCACCCCAGCACTGGAAACTTTCTTCTTCCTGTCAGGTGTAAAGCTTTGATGCTCTCACCATCAACATTGGCATGATGAAAGGTAGGGCTGGTAAAATTGTAGAGATGTTAAAGTAGAGGCAAGAGGTAAGATGGAGGGTAGCTTCAGCCAGACTCCTCATCGTTAACGAACACAGGTACAAATTCTTCTGGATGAGTGACAGCATTGGGCTGAGTAGAGTAGGCATACTGTTGGCAGAGAAACGAACAGGTAGAGTAATTGAAGCAGTCAGAATATGTGGCAGAACAATTAAGTGCAGACTAGTCATAGGCAACATGACAGCAAGGGATCTCTGTATATGCACTCAAATGAAGCCTGGGAGATGAGGTCAACTTGCAGGCTATTTTGACAACAAATGACAGCAACCTCATTATCATAGTTGGTGACTTAAATGGACATGTTGGCTACTCTAATAGTATACATGGGGACTATGGATATAGTGCACAGAATGAAGAAGGAAATCAAATTACTTTGATTTCTGTGATGCAAACAACCTAATCATTTGCAATACTAACTTCAGGAAACCTGCCTGCCACCTGATCATTAATTAATCAAGTGAACATGCAAGCCAGTTAGACTTCATACTCACCAGGAAATGGATAGACAGCTGGTTGTGAATACTAAGTCTTTCCCCAGTGAAGAATATACCACTCAATATAGATTAATGATTAGTGACATCAGTGTAAGTGCTAGATGGATTCAGCAACACAGTCAATCTGGAAAAGGAAGGTATGGAAGCTGAAAGAACCCTTAACCAAATGTTCAAAGAAGTACTAGTTGAGGTATATCATAAGAAAGAGGGAACAAGAGACTTATAGCATAGAGGTCAACTGGGAGTTTCTATGTGACAATCTGCTGCATGCCTACCTACAAGAAGTGTGGGTGAAACAAGGTTTAACCAAGACAGGGGACAAAACAGTACATTAGATAGAATTTATAATAGCTAAAATAAGTCTTATAAAGATTGGAAGGAGGCAGCAACAAACAATATCAGGTAGTATGAAGGGACACTAGATTTCAGGTATGAGTTTGAGGTTTAAAAATTGTGAATCAAGATGTTATTGGGAAAAGGTGTGTACAGAATGAGAGTGGTGCACATGCCCTCAGTGATGCCGAAAAGAATAAGACATGGAAATGCTACTGCAATAGATTGCTGATTAAGGAAAATGCAAAGAAGAAATAGAGTCCACTGCAAGTAGAAAATATAGAGGGAGCAAGTTTTGAAGAAGACAGCTATAGAGTTACAAGCGCCATTAAGGATATGAAAGCAGAGAAAGTAACTTGAACTCATTAATATGCCAAAAATATCTAGCAAAGCAGTATATGCACTTATCACTCATATAATCAATCAGGTAGTACAAAAGGTTTGAATTTCCAATGATTGATATGGTCGTAGTATCATCAACTGTCATAAAGACATGCAGTCTGGGTTTGTAGCTGATGTCCTAAACTTGAGCTGAGAGCAAGCCACTATATCTAACATTCACTACTGACCTGGAGAAGGCCTCTGACAAACAGATACCTTTTGTTGTCTAGCAGTCATTCAGAAAATAGATGTAGATGGATGACTTGTGAGAATAATGCAAGTCAAGCTATCAGCAAGGTGAGAACAGCATTGAGTTCAACAACTTAACATGCTAGTAGGTGTCTACTAAAGCTCAATCTTCAGTCTCTCCTCCCATGCAAACTGTTTATTGTTGTTCTCCAGGTATTAGCACAGGGATTTAAAACCAAGTCCATAGGAAGTCTTGTATACTGATGATCTAGTTCTTAAATCTTGAAGATTTAAAGAAAAAAAATTCTAAATGTTGAAGCAAAATATAGAATTGGAAGACCTTAGCAGAAACTTAGTGAGGACTAAAATTTTAGTCAGGACTTAACTTAACACTTGGGAGCGGTTGTGCTCAATAAGTGGAAAATAAGTAAGAGCTCTGTACTAAGTACCACATGTAAATTATTGGTGCCAAAAGGTTGTAGTGAGAACAAAGTCAGGCTAAGGGCTGATCAATATGCTGCTGTTCCTGGTTGTTAATCTTCACTCTCCCTCCAATATTATGTTTCCTAGCATGTTATACAATCTATCATAAATTTCAAATTAATTATTTCTGTCATCCTATAAGTTTAAACTTAAACATTTTCAACTATCTTATTTTAAAACTAGAACTTAAATAATTGATTGACTTTTTCACCATCATACCATTAAGGATATATATATATATATATATATATATATATTGGATTAAATTTAAATTTAATTGTAATTCACATTGAAGTAATAGCCATGAAACATACGTAGTCTTTTTACTTATTATATACTGTTTATTTATTATTATATACTTTTTGTGATCTAGATATGTGTTTTATAATATATTTTATTTTTTCTTTATGGTTTGGTTTATGTCTGTCATTGTTTGAATTCCATAATAGTGGTTTTTCTCTAATTTATATTATATATATATAATGTAAACATAGACAAACACTTAGCACACATTCACTAGTAAATACAGTATAGAAACATTCAACACATTTTTGCTAGCAAAAATAGTAGGCATAATTTAACAACGTATTTTAGTTACCTCTTTAGTCTCATCACAGTCACAAGGTATTGTGGTTGAATCATCACTCAAGCTAACTGATGATGGGTCGGATGATTCTTCACCGTTGTTTAGATTAACTTTATGGAGCTGCAACAACACATAGGCATCTAATGCTGCAATGATGAACCATTCAAACAGTTCAATGAAAAATGGAAGTGAATAACAAAAACAAATGTCTAATATTTTCAATCCCTCAGATATTAATCAATGTAATTATATATATATAATCAAAAGTGAATTTCAATTTAAGAAAACCCAACTAACAGCTGATCAATATTTGCAGTGAAGTCTAAGATGACCAAAGTCAGTATATCTCAGTGCGATCAACAGCAATTCTCAAACATTATCATCATTTTAACATCCATTTTTCCATGCTCGCATGGGTTGGATAAAGTTTCTATGACCAGATGCCCTTCCTGTCACCAACCATTACTTGTTTTCAAGCAGACATGTTTTTACAGGATACTGGAAATGAATGCTGCTGCTTGTATAACAGTGATGCTCATTTACATCATCAGGCTTTGCCAAGATAAGTACACACACGCAAACACACAATAGGCTTCTATCAGTTTTCTGTCTACCAAATCCACTCAGAAAGTTAAGTTTCGTTAGCTCAGGGCTATAGTAGAAAACACTTGCCTGAAGTTCCACACAGTGGGACTGAACCCAGAACCATGTGGTTGAATGGGAAGCAAACTTCTTAACCATACACCTATGTCTGTACCTATATATAATGTTACATAATAATAAACAATTGCTTGATTATTGCTGTTCTGAGTTCAAGTTCCCATATAGACATGAGTAATGATAAAAATAATTACATGGTGGCCTTGTTTCATTTCTATTATCAACATACCAGAAAGCACTGAAGTTTGTTGACTTCAATCTTCTCATCATAAAGATGTGACCAATATGAATATTGATTAATGTAGATTTGAAGACATGCTCTTACAGTACAATTTCAGTACATTCAGAATCAATCCATGTTAGGTTTTCTAAAAGGGTTTCTATAGAATGTTAAAGTCATCAAAATTAAGCTTACTATATGTGTGCGAGTGTGTGTACAAATATACACACACACGCAGGTGGCACGTAAAAAGCACCATTTGGACGTGGCCGTTGCCAGCATCACCAAACTGGCCCTCATGCTGGTGGCATGTAAAAGCACCCACTACACTCTCGGAGTGGTTGGCGTTAGGAAGGGCATCCAGCAGTAGAAACTCTGCCAGATCAGATTGGAGTATGGTTCGCCAGACCTCAGTCAAATCGTCCAACCATGCTAGCATGGAAAGCAGACGTTAAATGATGATGATGATGATGACACACATATACACATACATATATCAACATCATCATTGTTTTATAATCCAGTTTTCTATGATTTCATGGGTCAGACTAGATTTCCTAAGGCACACTTTCTACAGCGGGATGACCTTCCTGCCATTAACCCTCACTTGTTTACAAACAAGGTAATACTTTCCCATAGCCAGACATGTTTTCACAAGAGATGGGAAATAAAGGAACACTGTTTGTATGATAATGACACTTGTTTACAACTCTTGCGAGATATCAAATCAAAGAGATACAAACATACACACATACAGACCTCTCTATGTGTGTGCACACACATACACACACACAGAGGTTTATATATACAACTGACTTCTCTTAAGTTTCATCCATGAAATCTACCTACAGGACATTAATTAGCCCGAGGCTGTAGTAGAAGATGCTCAAAGTGGCATGTAGTGGGATTGATACACACACACACACACAAAGCTAGATAAATAGATAGAGAGAGTGAGAGAGAAAGAAACAGGCAGAGCCAGAGAATATAGATATTTTTATAACTTTAAATCTATATTATGATTTCACACTAGAATCTGAAAAGATAATAATCTGAGTAGATTGTGTATTCAAAGATGCACCAAATCTAAAATTTATAAAGAAGAGGAAATGAGGAAATAAAATGCTAAACAGATTAATATCCATAACACTATGCCACAGCTTTAATGATACACTTTCTAAATACGTGTTGCTGATTTTGTTCAACCATATCGAACAAAAGCGTCATTAACTTCACCACTTTACCTTTCATTCAAACATAATGTATATAGGATTGTCAAAGCATCTGCTTTAAAGATAGAATGACATTTCATTGTGCTTTCTAGCAGATCACATGATTGAAACATAGACCTTCATTATCTGCATGTGTGTGAGCGTACATTGTTATTATTACTACTAATATCTTCAAGAAGTTATTTAACCCTTTTGTTACCATATTTCTGTTGAGATGCTCTGTGTTTCTTTCAATTATTTTAAATGTAACAAAGAATTTAGTAAAATAACTTTGTTATCATTAAGCTAGTGTTAGGAACATAAATTGCATATAAGATTTGGCGGAAGATTTTAATTCAAAACTTCTGAAAACAAGACATTCATACTAAAGAGCCAGAGCCGGTTTCAGCCGGGTTGGTAACGAAAGGGTTAAGACTATTTGTTTCAACAAGTTATTATTACATACCTGCATAGATAACTTGACATTTTCGAAGAGGTCGCCTTTCCCAACAAGAAATTTGATATGCTTTATTTAGAGGTCGACTAAAATGCTGTTCTACTAGTCCGCTAAGGCCTTTATGTTTAACGTTTGAGGACTTCACAATTTGAATGGAATTTGATGGAAATAAAAATGAAAAATGAAAAAAAAAAAAAAACAATTTTTAAACAAACAATTTTATGCAAAAGATTATTTTAAGAGAATTGAAGTTGTGATGTTTAAATATTACCTATTCACAAAGACATTAAATATAAAATTGAAGTGAAGTAATAATTAATATACAAAGTAATTGCTCAGTAACTGATTAAATGTATGGCTTTATGTAAGTATATCTCTTTATACCCTGAGTGCAAATTCCATCAGATTTAAGTTTAACTTTCATTTGTCTGAAAATTATAAAATGCGCACCTCTCAAGTACTGAGGTCATTTAAATCAACAATATTACTCCCTTAAAATGCCCATTTTAGAAAACAATTACTTATAACACTGTGTATCATGATTTTTGTCCTTGCATAGCAACTGTTATTTCCTATTTACTTACTCCTTGAAAGTATGACAATGGCTAATATTTCTTTCAAACTTTGCTTTTGCTATATTTATTCAAATGCTAAAGAATCCCTCTCAACACATGGCTGTGATGCTCCCCCAATACTTCTGTTCATGATCAGAGATGCACATATCATCAGCCACTAAGGGACATGCTCAAGTGGTTGAGGTCAAGCAATTGACAAGCAAATCTATGGTATTAAGCAGAATATTTGCTATAATGATATTTCTGCTTCAGTAACTCAGTGCTGAGTCTGTCTGAAATCATCATTATCATCATCATCGTTTAACGTCCGCTTTCCATGCTAGCATGGGTTGGACGATTTTGACTGAGGGCTGGCGAACCAGATGGCTGCATCAGGCTCCAATCTTGATTTGGCAGAGAAATGTAATGGAAAATAGATCAGTTTCAAAACATTGATGTCGAGGTCTCAAAAGCAAAGTTTGAAGGGAATAGCAATCATTTTCTTTGATTTCTAGATAGAAGCAAATAGGAAAAACACTTACTGACCACTGACCAATGACAAAAAAGAAATAAAAATTTTGTTTCACTGTATAAATTGCTTTAGGCTCAGATGCATGGTAAACAAATGACATCGAACAACAACCAGAAGACATTTTCAGATTTACTAGAAAGCATTGCTTGATTTATTTGAAATCATTAATAACTATGCAGTTAAGAAGTTTATTTCTGAGTCATTCAACGACATGCTTTTGGGTTTGATATCACTGATAGGTACCTTGGGCAAGTGCCTTCTTCAATAGACCTTAGCCAAATAATGCCTCATGAGCAAATTTGATAGATGGAAACTGTGTAAAAGAAAGCTCACTGTGATGTTTGTGCTTCTCAGTGCTTCACAACTGGTGTTGGTTTGTTTGTGACCCTGTAACTTAGTGGTCAAGCAAAAGAGACTGATAGAATAAGTACTAGGCTTAAAAATAGGTGCCAGAGTTGATTTTATTGACTAAACCCTTCAACACAATACCCTAGCACTACCATACTCTAATGACTGAAACAAATAAAAGACTAAAAACAGTTTCCATGGAAAATTATTCGCTCAGACATTATATAACAGAATCCTCATCTCAACTCCAGCTGTTGTATCAACAAGCAATCAAAAGTTCTTTAATTCTCTGTGTAAAGCAATAGTATTTGCAATGTTACAACATTTGTAGGAACAGTGGCAGCATACAGTAGCACCAGAGGTAAGCACTTGTTCAGAGATACAGTTCACCAAGAATTTAGTTCAACATTACAGTACATATTCTGCAGATAGAAACACAAAAGTATGCCTCAGTGTATGATATTCATTTATTTGTTTCAGTCATTTGACTGCAGCCATGCTGGAGCACCACCTTGAAGAGTTTTTGTCAAACAATTTGACCCCAGGACTTTATTTTTTTAAGTCCCAGTACATATTTTATTGGACTCTTTTGCCAAACTGCTAAATTACAGGGACGTAAATACACCAACACCGGTTATCAAGCGATGTTGGGAAAAACAAACACAGACACAAAGACACACACACAATGGGCTTCTTTCAGATTTTGTCTACCAAATCCACTCACAAGGCTTTGGTCGGCCCAAGGCTATAGTAGAAGACACTGAACCCGGAACCATGTGATTGGGAAGCAAGCTTCTTACTACAATTATTTCTAACTTATCTTTTAAAAATAAACTGGTGCCTTCTTCCAACATCTCGGTAAAAAAATACGTGCACTTCTGCACCTGGCCATTTTGTTTATACACATACATACAAGTTAATTTTTTTTCTCATTGTCACAAGACTAATTTTTGTAGGGAAAAGGTATTGTAAATTTAAATGATTTCAGTGTATTACTGGTACTTATTTAATTGAATCTTAAATGGTTGAAAGTCAAAGTTAACCAGGCATTTGAAATCAGAACAATTAAGGAAGACATTACAAATAGTACAATAGTTAGCCCAGCACTCTACAGTTTTAATTATCTCTATCATCTTTACACATAATATGAAAATGGTAATACCTTTTTAACTGTTGTCTGAAGATCAATGATGTTGGAGAATTCTTTTGTATCAATGAATGGGAATGTGACTGCAATGATATTTAAATCTTGTGTGAAACTGTAACCTGAAAGAATCAAAATTTAAGAAGTTAAAGATATTAGTTTCAAGCAACAAGCACAAGAGGTTAACAGAGAAATATGACACACATTTCTTAAAGATGCAATAAAGCAAATGGAAATTGAAATCTGATTGCAGACTTGGATTGTCAATAGCTTACTTCTATTCTTTGACAATCATAAAATATATTTAAAATATCAACAGTAATAAAAGAGTCACAGCCAATGAAGAATCAAATATCTATATATATAAAGTTGAAGTTGTCTGTGTGTGGCAGGTTTGGTAGCCTTCAACTAACACTATCTCCTTCGAGACCCTGCAGCACAAGTTGACCAAAACTGAGAGTATGATAGAAGAAGGCTTGTTTTCCCTTCTGTTGAAGATAAAATTCAAATCGGACCATCTTAACACCAAAAATTATTTACATCAAAAAGGTGCTTTTTTTCTATGAAAATCCCTATGTTTTACGATTTTTGACTGCTGTGTCACCATTTTTCGGTGTATTTCAACTGGAAAAATGTTCACTTGAAGAGAATAACAAGTTGCATAATCCAAAATTTTCAAAAATTCCAATTCTAAAGGGTCGAATCAAACCCAAGCAACACCGGGTGATACTGCTAATAAATGATAAAATGCTAAGGCTGAATGAGCCAATGAAGGAACATTTATGTTACTGAACTGCTTTAATGCAGCAGCCAAGTCTTTGCACCAAACTATTTTGTATATTTACGATGAAATTCATATACTTTAAGTTTCAGATCTAAAGACAGCTTGCAACTGACCACTGATAACATATTGATTAGATTTGGTCAAATATTTTAAACTATAAATGTACTCAGGTATGACTGATTAGGGATATTCAAAAACTCCTCTTTTCCCAGTCCACTTCACTGTAAATTAAATAACAAAGAAATTGTAAATCTGACATACTGTGATGGTTAAAAGCTCTAAGGCCAAATGCTACCAAGACCTTTTGGAAGAAACAATTTATTTAAAGTGTTTCAGGAGCCAAAAAAATGATTTAGAACATGGGAGGGAAAGAGATAAAAATTGTCTCTTGAACATATAGGCGCAGGAGTGGCTGTGTGGTAAGTAGCTTGCTTACCAACCACATGGTTCCGGGTTCAGTCCCACTGCGTGGCATCTTGGGCAAGTGCCTTCTGCTATAGCCTCGGGCCGACCAATGCCTTGTGAGTGGATTTGGTAGACGGAAACTGAAAGAAGCCCGTCGTATATATGTGTATATATATGTGTGTGTGTGTGTTTGTCCTCCTAGCATTGCTTGACAACCGATGCTGGTGTGTTTATGTCCCCGTCACTTAGCGGTTCGGCAAAAGAGACCGATAGAATAAGTACAGGGCTTACAAAGTATAAGTTCCGGGGTCGAGTTGCTCGATTAAAGGCAGTGCTCCAGCATGGCTGCAGTCAAAATGACTGAAACAAGTAAAAATATATATATATATATATATATATAAATAAATTAAGAAAAAAATACACCTACCTAATTTTACAACGGTTTTACTATTGAAAATTTTGTTAAAAAAGTGTGTCCAGTCATCTTTGGAAAGAATTTGTGCCAGTGTTATCACGTCAACAATGTAGATGCACTCAAGCAGTGCAAGTTGTATGAGTGCAATACTAAAATGAACAAAAGCAAGAAATTATATGGCAATGGAAAACAAAACAAAATATCTTATTTAAGAAAATTGTTACTCTATATTGAATAGGATTACGTATATTCTTGTTTTTGCATATCTGCATATAATTTTTCATAAATAAACAATTGCAGGTGTTTGTAAACCATTTAAGAAACACACAAAAGCTGTTCGATTCACTTCAACATTTAAGTTTAATTTGTCAAAATATTTTCGTCGGATTTTTGTCAGTGAACAGGTCGCGGTCTTAAAGTGACAAAAATATTTTGACAAATTAAACTTAAATGTTGAAGTGAATCGAACGGCTTTTGTGTGTTTCTTAAATGGCTTACAAACACCTTCCACGCTGCAATTGTTTTCGTTTCAGCACACGATCTCGGATCAAATCACTTGCTAAGCAAGTACATCTCCGTAATTTTCATAAATATTTTATTCCTAAATACCTTTACATGCAAACAATAACTGCTGACTTTTAATGGTATCTAATTAAATAATGGTATCTAGTTAAATAATTTAAGGCAAGTAAAGTACATTTTTTTCTCAGTGTAAATTTATAATGTGATTTAAATCTAACATCTAATAAATGTCTAAGCTTTAAATCCTACAGAGACCAATAATTAAAGATAGTAAATTAAATATGGTGCCTTACAATGATTTGAATCCATTTAATCTTATTAGTCTAACACTTTCATCACACATCTGCTATTCTTTTAACCCTGATATGAAGAGTGAATTAAAAATCATCAACAATATGAAGTATAATGACAGCCTTGTGAATAAAATGGTGAATTAACTGAAAGGAGATAGGTGCCACTGGCATTGGCCACAACTATGATTTCACTTGGCTTGACAAGACCTTTGGCATTATACCATGTTTGAGCATGGTATATTACCAAAGCTCTTGGGCACTTATCACCTCCGTAAGACCCAACATTTGAAGGGTGCTTTTTACATGCTACCAGCACAGGTAATTGTTATGTGAGACCAGCATCAGCCATGACTATGGTCTGCAAAAGGGTTACACTAAATTTCGCACAAAGTTTACTAAAAAGCTTCTAGTTTACTTTTAATTTAATCTAGCTAAATGAAAATACAAACCACTTCCATTTCAAATTTTAGCGGCTGACATTACAATCAAATTACTTGCACCAACATACATAAAATACCAAGTTATTTAGAACCTATATTAATAACATGTTAATCTTGTCAAAAGTAAATAAACAAAAAACTGTCAAATTACTGAAGACCTTATTATAAAATTTAAAATTACAAAAATGGGTTGATGGTTACCATGTCTTACCTATCTCGGTTAGTTTCTGAATTAAATAAAGTTTGCCATTCTAGATCAACACCAACAATGGAGCCAGGCTGGAATGAAATTGAAAATCAAATTGAATTTTTATATCAAAAGAGTTTTTCAGAAGTTCATTATTCTTTTACTGGCTTCATTTTCTCAACTGTAGCAATGCTGGAGTACTGTTTTATTGAATGGTTAAGTCCTCCTTGACATAAAGACTCAGAATAAAATGCTCCAAAGTATGCTAGTTTAATGTTAGCTACACACACACAATGATAACATGAATTTTGACAGAAATTCAGATGAGAGTACAAAAAGTATAGCATGGATGATCTCCCTACTATATTACTTTGATAACTGTGAATAAGGGAAAATGGAGCACCTGATAAAATTTGAATGGAATACTGACCCTTTCATGACCATGGTTCTAATGAAATATATTGTAATTGTTTCAATAAATTTATAAGAACTTTGTAAAATAATTTAGTTTTTCATCATTTAGATAGTTTGGAACATAACAAAAGGTTTTTGAATTTAAATTACAATGGATGGCTCTAATCATTTTAAAGAAGCTCTTAGCTAAGAATTGGCTTTTATACCTAACATTCGTCAGCCTAAGAAAAGCTTGATATTATGCTCTGTAGTCTGATGGTTGCTAAGAAATCTTAATATAGAGGACCAACTTGTGAAAGCCATGCAACCTCCTGACTGTCTGACCATGAAAACTCCTGTATACCAATGACCAAGATCTCATACATGAATCTGTCAAATATTTAGAGAAGAAATTCCAAACATAGAAGTAAAGCCTAGAATCTAGATGATCAAAGTAAACCTAGCAAAGAAAAAGGTGTAAGCAGGGAAGAAGCTAGGATGTTACAACCAACAAGGAAATGGCATGCTGAAAATGTAGAATGATGTAAGAACTCTGTACTGTGTACCAAATGCAAACTATAGGTGCACTGTAGGATCACAGGCAGATCAATAAAGAAGAAAGACTTTGTATCAAATAGATGCGCAGGGGTAGTTAGCAATAATAGTGCTTGTCAAATAAATTCTTTCAAATGTTCTGAAAGGCTTTGTAGAAGTAACTAATAGTATGCATGATCTAGGTGACATAATTAGCAAAGGAGGATGTGCTGAAAGCATAGCACTCAGAATAAGTATAGAGTGAAAGGTTCAGGGAGTTATTTTCTCTACAAGCAGCAGAAAGATTCTCTCGTCATGTGCAGTGCAGATTGTATGATGCTTGTATCATCATCATCATCATCATCGTTTAACGTCCGCTTTCCATGCTAGCATAGGTTGGACGGTTCAACTGGGATCTGGGAAGCCAGAAGGCTGCACCAGGCCCAGTCTGATCTGGCAGTGTTTCTACAGCTGGATGCCCTTCCTAACACCAACCACTCCGTGAGTGTGCTTTTTACGTGCCAGACGAGGCTGGCAATGGCCACGATCGGATGGTGCTTTTTACATGCCACCGGCATGGAGGCCAGGCGAGGCTGGCTTTGTATATAAAGTACAATGCAATATAATAGCAAACATGGGCACTAAATATTAAGGAAAGTTGGGAAAAATATGAAGCAAGTACAATACACTAGAATATAATGTTAGTTTACATGAACAACAGAGCACAAATAAGTTGAGAGAAAATTAGGTACGAGAAAATTCAGATGTAGTGTGCTTGAGGGAAGACATTATTGGTACAGATATGTGACGTGTATGTAGGATGACAGTCAAGTAATGAGGTTTTAAGCAATTCGAGTGGAAGGAACATGCAGAAAAGGAAGGTCAAGGAAGACACAGAAAGAAGTGATAGAAATTGATTTCAAGTGGTTGGTTCTCATAAAAGAGATGACAAAGGACAACATGGGGTGACATAGAGCTATGGAAGACCCATTGCAAACACAGAAAAGGAGAAAATTGACGATGTTGGTGACAGTGGTAGTATTAGTGATGTGGTGGTGAACTCACGTGAGATAAATGTTCTATACAGTGTTGAAACTTTTCTTTATTCTTTATCATCAAAATCTTTGGTCGTGGGTGTGGAAAATAATAGTATGGATGGGTGGAATCTTCAACTTCATCACTTTCTTCATCATCTGTACTCCATAAAAGATCATCTTCTGTGACTTGTAGTGGTTCATTCCTGAAAA
The DNA here is from genome assembly GCF_006345805.1 of Octopus sinensis. Lineage (NCBI taxonomy): Eukaryota > Metazoa > Mollusca > Cephalopoda > Octopoda > Octopodidae > Octopus > Octopus sinensis. The sequence goes on from NC_042998.1 coordinate 185,434,201, forward strand.
AGAAATTTCAGCTGTTTTAACAAATTAATTAGTATAACCACATAAAACTTAATTATAGTTATTGTTGGTGAATAGTTGCAAACAATTGTGATCACTTAATTAATTATATCGTTTAACAAAACAGTTATGATCTAGTTAACTCCTAGCTTACCACAGATATATATTTTATCTGAAAGAAGGCAAATGCCAAATTCAGAACAATAAACTATTGATCAACTCGTCATTTATATACTCTTAACCCTGATCAGTATGCTAGCACTGAATTTTAGTGTGTTAAATCTTGTAGACAATGTAGAATATGCAGCACTTCACATAAGTAAAATCTGATTACTATCATAGCAAGTTGAACAACTTACATAGAAGGCCCCTTATTGATTCATATATCTATATCAGCCAACATGGATAGAGGCATTTTTTCACAGTTATCTTAACACCATGGCATGGCATGAAAACTAAAAAAAAATCACTATATCAATGTTCAAAACATACATTCTTGATATGAAATAAACATTTTGGACAGTGTTTATGAACCAGAAACTGTGCTGACTCCATACTGTTTTACAAAGAACTTAAGGAATATTTCCATTATTGAAATTAGCAAGACTACATGTTTTAAACGAATTTTATTTTTATCTTTCAGTCAGGAGGGAAAGAAATATCCATGTTCCTTCACAGGACCCCTGAGACTAGTGGAAAAGGGGACAGTATCCTTAAACTGGAGGCACTCAAAGCATCAGATGATAGTGTTAAACCAGGCAAAGGATTAAGCCTGCTAACCAAGTGGGTCGTGGCAGGATTTGAACTTAGAACACATATTGCAAGGCATCTACTCTGACATTCTAATAGTTCCCCTAAACCACTATCACCCTGAATTAGTATTTTTTTGTTATTGATTCCAAAAAGATGACAAAAGGCAAAGTCGACTTCAGCAGGATTTGAACTCAAAGTTCTGTGACAAAACAAATACTGTGAGGCTTTCTGTCAGACACTCTTATCATCATCATTATCATCGTTTAACGTCCGTTTTCCATGCTAGCATGGGTTGGACGGTTTAACTGGGGTCTGTGAAGCCGGAAGGCTTCATCAGGCCCAGTCAGATTTGGCAGTGTTTCTACGGCTGGATGCCCTTCCTAACGCCAACCACTCCGTGAGTGTAGTGGGTGCTTTTTACGTGCCACCTGCACAGGTGCCAGACGAGGCTGGCAATGGCCACAATCGGATGGTGCTTTAGTCATTTGTTACTAAATTTGGTATATTCAATTCTTTAATGGTTTTCCCCAAGGAATGAATTATGGATAAAAACTATAGATTTGTTACGAAATTTTAGCAGATTAATTTTAGGAAAAATAATGTCAAAGAGGAAATATCATAATCAAAATTAACTTAACCTTCCACTTCTCTGATATAAATAAAAATAAATGCCAGTAATACATTAATCAATACTATATACCATTATCTGCAAAAGAGAATTTTTCATAAAAACATTAATATTATGTTGAATGTAGTAATAATCTGAGAAATAGTTAAGTGGCTACTGAAGAATTATAAGCAATTAAAACCATGCATATTGTTTCATTAAGAACTAAGTATTAATTTCTTTTCTTTCTACAATACAGGGTTTTCAGGCTAAATTTGATATTTGTTTTATGTTTCCTTTTTTCAGGAACAGCTTGATATATTGGTGAAGAGTCAACTGTGTTGGAGAGCATAAGGATTAAGGCTGTAGTAGAGGAAAAGTTAGATGACATGAAAGACTGGAAGTCATCTGACTATTGGGAAAAGAGTGACTTGTATCATGATGATTCATACAGGGTATCAAAATGTCAACATCATGACAGCTACTTAATGCTCTGAGAACACTGTAAAGACTGTAAAACATGACAAAGACAGTTGCAACATCATCATCATTTAACGTCCGCTTTCCATGCTAGCATGGGTTGGACGATTTCACTGAGGACTGGCGAACCAGACTCCAATCTGATCTGGCAGAGTTTCTAAAGCTGGATGCCCTTCCTAACGCCAAACAAAGACTACAAAGTCATAGCAGGTGCTCTGACTGCATCTATATACCAGAATTCATCCCCACATCTTTGAACAACAGTATAGGCTCAATTCAGATGGCTATGTAAAGCTGCTGGAGACTGTGGTCAATCCTAGGTTGGAGAGGGTTGCTGCTGGAAGACTATATGTGTGGCAGCAGGATTCATCTCCTTGTCATCCCCCCCCCCCCCAAAAAGTCAGAAGTGGTTGTCAGAAAAATTCTACGACTTCACCAGTTTGAATTTTTGGCCTCCTGAATACCTAAATTGTAAACCTATGGATTACTACAAGTAGAGCACAGTTGAGAAAGACACTAATCACTTTGTGTGCAACACCAAGGCTGAGGTGATGGCCAAGATCAAGAAGGTGTTTGAAGATACTTCCCAGGGACACTATGAGGAATGCATGCACCAGCTTCCAGAGCTGTCTTGAAGCAATGGTGAAAGCCGGGGCGACTACTTTGAGTAAACTGTTATCTCCCAACCATAATTATCATTTAACATCCGCTTTCCATGCTGGCATGGGTTGGACAGTTTGACAAAAGATTGAACTAGGCTTCAGTGTTTGTTTTGGCATGGTTTTTACTGCTGGATGCCCTTCCCAACCCAACCTCTTTACAGTGTGGACTGAGTGCTTTTTATGTGGCACCAGCAGAAGCAAGGTCAGTTTTGGCATGGTTTTTGCAGCTGGATGCCCTTCCAGATGCCAACCTCTTTATAGTGTGGACTGGATGCTTTTTTATGTGGCACCAGCACCAACAGGGTCACCAAGTAACTTGCAACACAAAGATCCTTTGAGAGGGGAGGGGATATTGATGGAAGTGATCTTGTGGCAGGTGACGAGAGGTTAGAGTGTGACAGAGAGGCAGAGATAGGTGTCTAGTTGTTATTTTTTGATTTTTTTAAATGTTCTATTTACGGATGGGATATCGTGTTTTCTTTTCCTTTTATGCAAATTATCAAATTTAGCCTGAACAACCCTGTAGGTATGAGGACTGAAATTTGTTCAACTGGAATTTATTTCATCAACCCAGAAATGATGAAAGGCAAAGTCAACCTTGGTCGAAATTTGAACTCAGAATGTAAAACCCGAAGAAATGCCATCAAACATTTTGCCCAGGCATGCTAATGATTGTGTCGGCTCATTGCCTTTAGGAAGTTTGTAATAATAGAAACCTACAAACAACGTTGTCGCTCCTGTTGTAAATCAATGGGCCAATCTTCATCATCAAGGTTAAAATCATTGGCAAATCTTGCAGCTTCTTCTATCATCCCTAGTAAACAAAGCTTCTGTACCACTTTTTTCTGTGTACTTATACAATCTGCAGAAATATACTGCAAGAGAAACAAAATAGCCAATTAAAATTAGTAAAAGAAACAATCGTCATGTTTTAATTATTTTACAGACTCAATATAGTAACAAATTTTCATCTCAACTGCAAACGTCAGCACTATTAGTGGTTTAACATCCACTTTTCCCATGCTCGTGTGGGTCAGATGGAGTTTATTAAGGCAGATTTTTCTTTGGAAGAATTCCCTTCCTACTGCCAACCCTCACTTGTTTCCAAGCAAGAAAAACATTTCCCCATAGCCAAACATGATTTTGCAGAATACTGAAAATGAATGACACTGCTTGTATGACAGTGATGCTCATTTACAACTATCACATGATGTCAAGACAAGGAGACATAAACATACACACTCTCACACATGGGTATGTGTATGTGATTGTGTGTGTGTGTGTGTGCATATATATATACAATGGGCTTCTTTCAGTTTCTGTCTATCAAATCCACTTACAAAGTTTTTCTACCATAGTAAGAAACACTTGTCCAAGATGCCATGCAGTGGGATTGAACTTGAAACCATGAGGTTGAGAAGTAAACTTTTTAAAATACATCAAAAACAATGCTAAAATATCATGCATCAATATCATGTTTCTTTCTAATGTTGCACAATTACCTATTTTCTGTATGGAAACATACTTGACACAAAACTTACTAAACTAAATATTTCTCTATTGCTAAAAATAGAAGTTATTTAATAATCTCAATCTTGTACAAGTTTAACTTATTCACAACATAAAAATAATGCAAAATTGAAAACTTACCACAATCAAATCTCTCCAGTTGCAATAACTTGTTATCTAGAATTGAAATAATAAAATTCACTTAGTAAATTAGAAGAATACAACTTAATAAAATTGTTTCACATGACTTAACCCTTTCGTTACCACCCCGGCTGAAATCGGCTCTGGCTCTGAGTACAAATGTCTTGTTTTCATAAGGTTTGAATTAAAATCTTCCATCAAACCTTGGTTACAATTTATGTTCCTAACACTAGCTTAATGATAACCAAGTAATTTTACTAGATTATTTGTTATATTTAAAGTAATTGAAAGAAACACAGAGCATCTCAAAATAAATACAGTAACGAAAGGGTTAAGGAAAAGTTGTTCAGCTGGATAACTCTTTCAGCTATTTTTACTTCAAATTAAAGAAAAGAAATCATTTGGAAAAAACTGTAAAGAAAAAAATAATTTAGAACACCAAGTTAATAAAACAAAAATAAAATTTTGAAATTACCTTTTTAATGTATAAATGTGAAACGTATGAAATGAAGCCCATTCTGTGTGATAATAGCAAGTTGGGACAAATTCCTAGAAAAATAATTAAAATGACATTAGTACCCAGTCTTAATATTCACCTCATCTTATGAGGTGCTATTAACACTAAAATAGGAGATATGTTAAATTTGACATATTAATTTAGCTATGATTAGGTAGAAGTCAGACAATCTGATAGGTGCAGAAATGGTGATGGTTTGGTAATGACTGGGTTTAGAAGTGAGAAAGGAACCACGGATGAGAAAGGGGATATTAGTAAGTTATTGGTAGAGTGAGAGAGAGTTGAACTTAACAGAGAATTCGTCCTACACTTACAACACTGGTATGGGAGTTTGACAGCCAAGAAGGGTTGTGATCATTGAAATATACCAAGAGGGATGAAGTAAGATAGAAGACTTCAAGGCAGTAGTAAAAGGTTTTTACAGTTGCTGAGGAGTTCAAAGAGTGGCAGTGACAGAAGATGAATTCATAAGAATAACTAGAAGTCCTTCTTATAGATTTCTAGGTGGGAAAGGTGAATGAAGGGTAGAGTAGACAGCACATTTCAGGGTGAAATTAGACTATAGTGAATAACCTGGGAAATAGAGACAGACTAAAGAAAAGGAGTGAGTGGTTCCTCAGGGAGGAACAAAGTTTGTAGTTATTGTGTTAGTAAAAAGGGATATGCGGGATCCAGGTTGGACTGAAGTTCATGAATGTTCATAGAAAAGAAGGGAGAATAGTCCAGAAGATTAGATGATTGTGAAAGGTAATTGTAGCTAAAAAGGACCATAAGAAATAGAGAAAGAAGTGGTCCAAGCAAACTAGAAGGTGTTTATGCTTCAGACAAGAATATACAAGTTAAAGATGAATTAATATACAGTCTAAAACAGAACAGTCTAACTTAGCCAGTATGTAAAGATGAATGTTAAAATACATATGATTATAACAATGGTGTGATGATGATTTTAAATTATAACTGTGGTAATTTTATTAAGTAGAAGCTGAAATATAAGGCAGCTAACTCACCTTTAGGAAATTCATAGAGTTTTACAATCTTACCCAACCACTTTTTAACAATATTTCGAGAAAGTCTACCATGGAAATGTGAGTGTCTCCTACAAATAAATAAGCATTCAATCTTGTTAGTGATTGTGAAGAAAAAAAAAAAGAGAAAATATCTCAGACTAAAAAGATGAAAACTGGTTATTGTATATTCAAAAATGCATGTACAATGTTCTTAACAAACATATCATACTGTTTACAAACAATTGTGTTTCCTAATCTACTGAACAAATTGTTTTCCAAATAGTTAAAATATTTTATAATTGGTTTACAGTAAAAAAAATCCCAGATAAATGCCCACACAGCTGAAGTACAAAACTATTTGAGTTGTATATTTCGGAATCGGAATCGAAATTGAACCAATCCTATGACTGGCACCCAGCAGTTGCCAGTGCCGCTGGACTGACTCCTGCCCAGGTGGCAAGTAAAGAAACATCATTTCGACCCTGTGCTTGAGGAGACCTATTGAGTCAAGTACATCAACATCAAAAATCAATGGAAATTGTAGTTGTGATCCCTGTGCTGGTGGCACGTAAAAAGCACCATCCGAACGTGGCCGATGCCAGCGCCACCTTGACTGGCTTCCGTGCTGGTGGCACGTAAAAGAGCACCAACCAATCGTAGCCGTTGCCAGCTTCGCCTGGCGCCTGTGCCGGTGGCACATAAAAAGCACCCACTACACTCATGGAGTGGTTGGCGTTAGGAAGGGCATCCAGCTGTAGAAACACTGCCAGATCAGACTGGAGCCTGGTGCAGCCTTCTGGCTTCCCAGATCCCGGTCGAACCGTCCAACCCATGCTAGCATGGAAAACGGACATTAAACAATGATGATGATGATACCTTGTTTATATGACTTTAAGGATGCTAAAATAATAGATGAAGTGGAAATGAAAGTCTTGCATTAAACACTCTCTCTACACATGAATAACATACAGCTGAAACCGTCAAACTAATAACCAACAATAAATCTCCCATATGTATATTCTCATGGCAACCTCATATATCTCATTACCAAAACTACATCACAAAAGTTAGGTTTCCTCAGATCCTCTACAAAAATCAGGAGTACTGCTGCTACTATACAAACACCCTAAACTATCAGCAGGTTCATATAGTTTCAGGTGTTAGTCAATGGCAACCATCAGCTCTGGTTTCCCCTGATATAACTCTATGATAAGAGATTTTACTGCTCTGAACAAGTAAACTGTGTAAATTTGAGTGTAAACAATGCCAGTACTGCCTGACTGGCCCTCGTACCAGTGGCGCATAAAAAGCACCCACTACACTCTCAGATTTGTTGGCGTTAGGAAGGGGATCCAGCTGTAGAAACTTTGCCAGATCAGATTGGAGCCTGTTGCAGCCTTCTGGCTTGCCAGTCCCCAGTTAAATCATCCAACTCATGCCAGCATCGAAAGTAGACATTAAACGACAATGATGATGATGAAGAATCTAAGTTTTATTGTACTCCTTCACTGTTCCAATGAAAAGTTAAAATTTTAGCTGAACACATTCACAAACACAAATACGAGAATCTTTCCCAAATCTTAAAAATAAAAATAAAGATACTAATCTGACTATTTTAAGCAAAAGAGATTCCAACTGCAAAAGGGTGCAGCATTGAAATTTAGACAATATTACCATCTCAATATCAAATAACCCCATAACCAAAATTATACCAAATTATAATTATACAGCTAATTATCAATACTTACTAAACCTAGATTCTTTCAAAACTATATTTTCTAATCGGAAAATAAATATTTGGGATCATATGTTTGTGTATATTGTTTGTTACTTCTTTATTGCCCACAAGGGGCTAAACATAGAGGGGACAAACAAGGACAGACAAAGGGATTAAGTCGATTACATCGACCCCAGTGCGTAACTGGTACTTAATTTATTGACCCCGAAAGGATGAAAGGCAAAGTCGACCTCGGCAGAATTTGAACTTGGAACGTAACGGCAGACGAAATACTGCTAAGCATTTCGCCCGGCGTGCTAACGTTTCTGCCAGCTCGCTGCCTGTTTGTATCTGTATGAGTGAATACATTTAAATATATAGAATATATGAAGGGTCATTACCTGAGAACATCAGCTTCGAAGTCTTCATCAAGCATGTTGTCGAAGAATCGAACAACATTCTCTCTGTTTGATATATCTTCCTCCATAAACTTACAAAATTTTCCCCACATGTTTTTCAGTATAAAATTCAAACATTTCTGGATAAAAGTATATAAAATAACATAACTGAGACTAACAAAGTAGCTAAATCAGATTTACAATAAAACTGAAATACAATTAGAAATATTGAATTTCTAAATGTCTCAGAGAGACATGAGCGGTGGTGGAGCGGTATAGTGGTCGTATACTGTCAACTCAATGTGACAGTCCGTATGGTTATTACACCACCGCCATTTAGCCCTAGGAAACATCGACGTTTCCTGTTGGCTTTATGTGTCAAAGCCGACAGAAAACGTCAATGTTTCCTAGGGCTAAATGGCGGTGGTGTAATTCCCTTATGGGACTGTCACATTGAAATACAATTACATCAATTTAATGAAGCAAAATAAAGTAATATTCATTACCAAAGATCACAACATGATGGTTACCAATAAATGAATCTATATACATAAATCAGTAACAGAAAAGCCAAAGAGTATGAAGAGCTGGAAAGACTGATTAAATGCAAGTACAGGGAGTCTAAAAAGACCTGGATGAATGAACAGTGTGAAAAAATTGAAAGGCTATTCCCAGTAGGATGCAGGGTACATCAGAAGATAAATGAGATCTCTGGGAGAAAGTAAGGATGCACAAACTCCGGATGTTTCAGTGCAAAGGCTGATACGATGTTAGTTGAGAAGATTGACATTTGGAATAGATGGACAGAGTACACAGGTGGCTCATTTCATGATGCAAGAGCAACTTTGCCTAGTTTTCGTGACTCTAATGAGGGTCCAAAGATCCTGCCATCAAAGCTGCTGGGCCAGATGCAATTGTCATTGGTTTCATATTTTGGCACAAGGCCAGTAATTTCAGGGGAGGAGGAAAATTTATTACATCAGCCCTAGTACTCAACTGGTACTTTACAAAGGTCGCCCATGGCCACAATGTAGGACATGGCACTAAAGAGAGAGAGAGAGAGAGATATTAAAAAAAAAAAAATGTCTTGATTAACAACATCATCAATGCAACAATCATCATTATCCAAGAAGAAGAAAACATCTCAGTATTTAGTCAGAAAAATCCTTTGTAAAAGTGCTCAATATATGTTTCAAACAGATTGCAGACCCAATATCCATTTAGAAATCTTAGATTTCATAAAAACTGAAAACCTATCTCTTCACTAGTTGCAATCATTATTTTCTGAATTTGAATTGTATGATTTTTAGCTGTATGATTTGTCCATTATAGCAGTTAAATTTGCCTCATAAATTTTCTTTTGCCTTTAAAATAGAGACTAGCCTTACAAGATACAAAACTATATCAATTATATTGGTACCATGATAAAATGCTCTCAGTATACTCTATAAAGTTGTGGGTGAATGAGTGAAGACCTTTTAGTTTTATCAAAGACATGATGTTTCTATTGCTTGTGATAGAAAACACATCTAGTCATAGAAACAACCCATCCAGAAGAGCAGTAATTCTGAATATGAAGTGATTTTGGCTCCTGAGAGCTGGCCAACCTATGTCAATGAGGAAAATATGAGGTCTGATCAATAAGTATCCGGACTGTTGCCATAATAATGAAGCTAAAGCACGCAGAGTGAAGCTACTTGGCACAGATTGACCTTCACCTCTGTTGTGCATTCACACTAAGTTTTAATGTTCTAGTTCACTTCCCTTGTTTACAGCAGTGCTTGGAAGTAACATGTGGTTGTTGTTGCATTGACCATGACAGAAAAAATTGTCATGGTGATACCTGTTCAGAGGCCTATGCAAAGTTGCAGAAAGTGTATGCAGAGGATTGTATGAGTGACACACAAGTGTATGAATGGTTCAGACATTTCCAAGATGGCTGAAAAAACTGTCAATAGTGATGAACCTTCTGGGAGACCTGCAACCAGCAGAACTGAGAAAAAGATTGCAGATGTGAGAGGAAATTGTTGACTCACCATCTGTGAGTTATCAGAGGATGTGCAGATTAGTTACAGTTCAGTTCAGTCCGTTATCACTGAAGATTTGGGTATGAGATGCGTGTCTGCCAAGTTGGTAGCAAAACTGCTTTCAGCTGACCAAAAAGACACTCAGGTTTCAGTTGCATAAGATCTAGCATTGAAAATGATGAAAACTTTTTGAAAACTTGGTGTAGGCCTCTGAGTAGCTATCACCAAGCTTTTGGCAAAATTTGATGCAGATTTTCTGCTCAACTTTCTCCGTCATGGTCAATGCGACGATCACATGCTACACACCTTCCTTTCAAGCACTGCTGTAAATAGTGGAAGTGAACTAGAACGTTAAAACTTAGTGCACACGCACAGCAGAGTTCAAGGTCAATCTGTGCCAAGTGGCTTTACTTTGTGTGCTTTAGCCTCGTTACTGTGGTAACAGTCCGGATACATATTGATCAGATCATGTATATGTAAAATGACAATGACAATGATGATGATGATGATGATGATAACAACACCAACAACAATGACTATATATATTTTAAATAATAATTTTTGAGATAGTATTTAACAATAGACAAAAATATAATCAAATGCTTACTTCTTCAAGACTACTTGGTAACAAAGAAGTTTCTTCCTGATGTGTTGGCTTTTCATTGACTTCCGCAGCCATTTTATGGGAAGAATAAAAATCTGAAAACAATAATAATTTAGTCTGAGTTAAAGGAATAAGAGTTCTTGAAACATTGCTTGAATCAATGATATATTAGTATCTTAACACTTCACTCATTAAGTCTCAAGTGAAGTTTTGAATTATATTTAATGTGATTCAAAATTCCACTTGACATTGACCAATTAGTATTTCTCCACTAAACAGAACCTTCCTGGTGAAGTTAATAAGATTGATAATAAAGGATTTCAGTTCCTATTGGCTGATGTGTGTGATAAAAAAATGTAAGCTGAGATAAATTTCAGGAGTGCATTACTGGGTAAAAAGGATTGAATAAATGTTTAGTAAAGGGCATGAGAGCAGTTGAGGCATGGTGTGCATATCAGGAGATTCAGAGTAGCAGGAAGTGGAGAGAAAGAATGGAAATAATGTATCTGTGAGCTGGGGAGGGAACCCTTGCCAATCAGCGAGATGAGCTTTTTTGACAAGCATTTATGATACTTACATGTTTAAAGATAGTTTGGCACTCAGCTTAACAGCGATTGTCTGTGATCGGCATGTCCCTGAGGCTTTGCATCCAGTCATGTCATCATGCCACACCATGCCACCCTAAACAAGATGATCATAAAGCATGGCCTAGATGCTGCAGGCTTCCCTTCTCAGCTTAAGCCAGTGGGGCTAGACTGAGGGAATGGTAAAAGGCCAGATGGTATGACAATTTTCCCATTCCATGATGGCAGGCTCCTCATCTGGGATAGCACATGCTGTGACACCTTCTCCAGCAGCAACTTTGTGTAGTCAGATACCAGCCCAGGCTCTGCTGCTCATCAGGCTGAGGAAAGCAAGCTACCTAAGTATTAGTCGCTCTCCAACTGGTTTATAGCCGAGCCTGTGGCAATGGCAACCTCCAGCTTCCCCTGTTCAGTGCTATCAGGACGGAGATGGCTGTTCACATGTGTGAGCTCCATAACTCAGAGTGGCTGTTTCAGCGCATTTCTCTCACCATGCTCTGGGAAAAATCCTTTTCCATTTTTTACGGGGCTCACACTTGTTTAGCCACAAGTCAGCTTTAATCCTGCAGCCCTATGATCAAACATTTTCAAAAGTGTCTATCTTGTCTTTTTGTAGGGTTACATTGTCCAATGTATCCTTTTATACTTAAGACAGTAGGGTGTTATTTAAGGGTATTACATAAGAAAGTACAGTGTGATTTGAGAGCAGTTTGGTAGCTATTTCTTTACTACCCACAAGGAGCTAAACACAGAGAGGACAAACAAGGACAGACAAATGGATTAAGTCGATTATATCGACCCCGGCGCATAACTGGTACTTATTTAATCGACCCCGAAAGGATGAAAGGCAAAGTCGACCTCGGCGGAATTTGAACTCAGAGCGTAGCGGCAGACGAAATACTGTTAAGCATTTCACCCAGCATGCTAACGTTTCTGCCAGCTCGCTGCCTTGCAGTTTGGTAGCTATGGGAGAACAACTTTAATGAAGAAATCAATGACACTTCTCTTTTTCTCTGTCTCTTCCATTATTCTCTCAACTACAATCCTCTCACAACAATAAATCCATTCCTCCCATCATAGCTTAACTCCTCTCAACATTTCATCTAAAGTAACTACTCTCTCCTATTTTCTCTTTCACCCTGCAAGTTGCAAGATGACCTCATGAAAGATGCACCTAGAAGCTTTGCAAAGAGGTTGGAAAATCAAGCTGTAACATCACAAGATTGAGAGGACTTCATCATGAACAAGATACCTTCTCCAGTGTTGGGTGTCATGGGAAATTGCACCCAGTACACTCTGTAAAGTGGTTGGTGTTAAGAAGGACATTCAGCCATAGAATCAATGCCAGAATCGAGATACTGGAGTGAGACATGGTCCTCTCACTTGTTGGATCCCATTGAACCATCCAGTCCATGTTAGCAAGGAAAGTGGATATGAATTGATGATGATGATGAAGATGAAATTACTGTTTTGGTCTTAAAACTTAAACTATTTGTGTTTCAAAATCAGATTTTCGAGACTTATCAGCATGCAGTTTTGAATTTTAAATATGGGCAAGATTTTGCCTGAGAGTAAGGGGTTCTGGATACATAGCATAGAGGCTCCTTTGTTGGCTTGAATAGATGGTGTACTTTATAAGGGTACAAAGCATTTTCAATTAAAGCTGCGCTTGAAGAGTAAGCAAGGAGATGAAGTAAGAAGAGATTAATTTAGAAAACTGTTTATTATGAGAGGTATGCTACAAAGAAGGTGTTTTACTTAGGGTTAGGGTTAAAATTGAGATGGAGCTGAGGCTAGGATTCTTGCTGTGTTTAAAAATGAGTAAGTCAATTTTTAATAAAAGGCAAAACTTTAACAGCAAAAAACAAAGAACTACAGTCAGTGAATGAATTTATACAAGGTTACATTGCTCAACATGCTAAAAATAGCATACTTACTTAACACACTACTCTCATTAAAAAGAATACAATTAGATAACACAATTAGAACTTTATGCCTGAGCAAAAAGATGGGCTAGTCATGGCCAGAATGTCTTTGATTGCAAGTCTGTTCGATCAAGGCTTAACCATTGGTTAACATTCTGCCAGCAATTAACAAAGTCAGTTTTATTGTTTGCTTTTTCTTTTCTTTTTTTTTTTAACATGATTAACTAAATCCCTGTCTAAAGGTGCTGACTTGGAAACTTAATTAGTGTAAGAAAAGTAGAAGATAGAAACTTTCGTTTTACTATTTCTTTCATATTAAAGATCACAGAAACTTGCTTTTTGTGGATGCTAAATAAATTTAGCTTCTGAAATTTTTTGATGTATTGTTTCTTCTATGCTGTTTTTTTTTTTTTTTTCTCTTTTTCTTCAACGGGTATATACGTATGAAGAACTACGACAATCTCTAAAATTCCAGTCGTTCTCATTGCTTCTTCCCTCCACAGCAAATACAAGGTATATAAAAGATGGCAAATGAATTGAAAAGTAAACAAACGACTGTCAATAATCGGGAATGCGTTTGATAAATACGTGAGTGTATACAGAAAGTTTTCGCATTGTACAAGGAAATATATTAATTTAACATTCTCTTCGGCGATCTTTGGTTTTTGGTAAATATATTTGTGGGACTGACAACGAAACCAAGACAATATAAGATACAAAAATAGACTATTTACAGGAGTTTACCAGACCACAACACACGCAAGAGAACGTTTATGTGATTGACGCCAGGCTTATCACCCAAAAGCATTTAGACATCATTATACTGTTTAATTATTTGCAGTTTACTAATTGAAAAATGGAATAAATCATATGCAATTTACACAAAATCGGAATTTGCAGTTATCACTTTGTTACATCAGGTATATCATTTTATACCATTGGCGATAATTTGTTAAAAAATTTTTGATTCAGTGTAGTTTGTTTTACTTTATTCACCTCTATGTGAGCTTGCGTATTTTCATGTGTGTATGCGTAATTTGATATGTGGTTGCTATGTCTAGCAGGTGATCGTCTCCTAAATGCCCCACTCTCAATTGTGCTTTCTTTATGTTTACTATAGTAATACGACAAATTAATTCCCCTTGTTAAAGAGTCCATCACCCCAAACTTTGTCTTTTTAAATATGTTTTTTACACTGCGATTTCCCATATTCTATAGTTTCGTATCAATTCGTTCGAAATGACGAGGCGGGTTATTCACATTTACTATACGTTCAAATAAAAGTATCGTGTAACAGTCGAAAATACGAATATTAACAAATGAAAATCTGGGTATGGATATTGTATCACCTGGCAACTGATTTACACATTTGTATTTGTGCGGTTCTCTCCGCTTTCATCACATAAAATCGGAGATTACTTGACTATTAATTTAAGGCTTTATATATATATTTAAAAAAAAGGGGGGCATCCATCCGTTTATGGATTGCTAAACAGGGGGACAATGGAAAACTGTTTCTGGGTGATCTTACACAAATCGAGCAAGCTTAAGTAATTTAGCGTCAGTTCACGTAATTGCTAAATGCAATACAATTATTGCATTAAACATTAATAGGGTCGAGAAATTATCGGTAAATGTGAAAAATTGAACATCCATCTAGCATGTTGCATTGAATTGATGTTCCATCGATTGTAATTTAGAATCAATGACCTGGGTGCAACGAATTCGCTTTACCAAGACTTAGCAAGGCCATCAAATAAGAATTCTTATTCTACCAATCAGAGAGGTGATTGTAAAATTGCTGGATGTTAGTGACCGATCGTGAATATGAATTATTGAGAAGATCTGTTTGTAAACAAATTATTAACAAGGACATGAGCAGTGGAAATACTTACAGCAGTTTCCCCCAGACAAATTACGAGCATGCGCAATTGCTACACGGTCGTATAATAATAGTGGCTCACGTGGCTTTTAATGTACCCTTTGGGATTTTGTTGACAGGTACTGAGATGCGATGCCTGATTTTCCTCAGATCCTATCCTACCCAAGTGCCGTTATATATCTAACGAGTAGGTAGGATTTCAAACAACGAAGACAGCAGGGGGCGGTTTGAAATTTTCGAAAAACCACCTATTGTTGTCATCGTTTACCTGCAGTTCCATGGATATGTCGAAATAAATGAACTAAAATATAGGTGGATGTAACCAAATGCATTTTAAGCGGTTAGTGTGGTTTTGGCATGGAAACTGTTCAGCTTCCCTCATGAGAACTATTTTCTCATGCCAAACTAGTATAACAAACGCAGCATATGTTGGTTAAACAATGAATTACTCCAACATAATTTAGGTTTTATAACGAAGTAATTTTTTTTTTTTAATTACGTTATATGTTAATGTTTTCAAAAAAAGTAGTTCCGAATAATTTTGAACACTAAACCAAAAGCAACCCTTGTTATTTAATAACTGATGCTGATTTCTATTTTTTTTTTCTTCACAGACATAGTATTATCTTTTTACTTTTAATTTCATTATTAAGTCGGGACTTAGCTTTTTATCTTTCGAGAATCGATAAAATAAGTACCAGTTGAGCACCGTGGTCAATGTAATCCACTTACTCTTCCCCCAAAATTTTAGGCCTTGTGCCCTATAATACAAAAAAAGGATCTTTTCGGTTTGAACGGCACTTTTTTTAAATAATTTCCACCAAACTAAACACTTTTAAACTTCGTATACTGGTAGAATGTGTTTTTAAAACATCTTTTTCTCTTGGCTTTATTGAGAAAATTCTATAGTTTGTAAGATATTTGTTTTTTTTTTCTGCAATTTCAACCAATCAATGACGTCTATTGAGGTGAAAACATTCTGTGCTGTATGAATATGTCCATCGTTTAAGAAACAGATTGGGTTTATTTACATTTCTGAAGAAAAATGATACCCTTCCCCCACCCCTAACTCTAACTAACCCTAACCCTAAAACATTGAAATGCAATAGATCGATACTAGGTTCATAATTATGGGTGACAATTTCATATGACACCGCTAGAAAAAACTGCCGTTCAAACCGAAAAGATCCCCACTTACTCTTCCCCCAACATTTCAGGCCTTGTGCCTATAATACAAAAAAAAGAAGGCGATGTTTCGAAGAATTATTATTATTAGTATTGTTGGTCGATAAATTAAGGACCAGTCAAGTATTGGGGTCGTTGTGATCGACTTTCACCCTCTTCCCCCTACCCCCAATTTCAGGCCTTGTGCCTATAATAGAAAGGATTATTGTTGGTATTGTTCAGTGCTTTTCAAACTTTTTGCTGGAGCGGAACCCCAAGGAAACATTCCACTGGCTCGAGGAACCCCCTGTGCAATAATTTAATAGTCTTATGCACACATATCTGCACAGGAGAATTAAAAATTACTGCCGATTTTAGCAGTTTTGTAACTTCTTGCGGAACCCTGGTTGAAAACCACTGGTATTGTTCGACGAGTTGGCTGAATTGTCAAATCGGATAAAATGCTTTTACGTTTTAAGTTCAAATTCCGCCGAGATCGACTTAGCCTTTTATCCTTTCAGGGTTGATAAACTAAGTACCAGTTGAGCCCTGGAGCCGATGTAATCGGCTTAGCCCCCCCCCCCCACACACATACATCCAGAAATTGCTGGCCTTGTGCCAAATTTGAAACCAAAATGATACTGTGTTATAGTCTCATAAGAGCCAAATTACCAATTTGATTTCATATCAGAGGTAGAGAATAAATTCCAGCAATCATCGAAAATGGCTGAAAAGAATAGAATAGTTCTTTGTCTTTGGGGTGTTTGGAAGAGTAAAATCCGTTTTGTGGTTAGTAAGAGCAATTTAAACTGAGGTGAAATTCACGAAGAAACCACTCAGGCTAAACCCATGGCAAAATTGTTAGTTCATCAGAGTTATGTCCCTTGGAACGTGGATATGGTGATACGAACTTATCAGGGCAGTCAAGATTCATGCGTTATCCCTATCTGCTGGATCCCCGTGAAAGCCACCATCACCATGCAACGTCAGAAGATGGCAATGTGCTATGCATGCTCATGAAAATACCAGTGAGAGACACCCAAGTAGTAGTTAGAGAAGGAACATAGGAGGCAAAGCCCTGTCAAAATATGGTTGAGGATTGTGGAAGAGGGAACAGTGCTCTTCAAACTTTTTGCTGGAGCGGAACCCGAAGGAAACATTCCACTGGCTCGAGGAACCCCAGTGCAATAATTTAATAGTCTTATGCACACATATCTGCACAGGAGAATTAAAAATTACTGCCGATTTTAGCAGTTTTGTAACTTCTTGCGGAACCCTGGTTGAAAACCACTGGTCTAGAAGATATGGGTTTGGCTTGAGAGTAGGCTTCTGACAGGCTTGTGAATCTAATAGTTGGAGATCGCTCATCACCTGATACTCCACGGATACCAAGAGAACTTAAGATTATGTCAGCTATCTGTCGGTCAGTATGTCTGTCTATCTACCGACCGACCCATCTACCTACCTATTGATTCCATAGATAGATAGATAGATAGATAGATAGATAGATAGATACCTACCTACCTATAGATAGATAGATAGATAGATAGATAGATAGATAGATAGATAGATAGATGGGTAGGTAGATAGATAGATAGATAGGTAGATAGGTAGGTAGGTAGATAGATAGGTAGGTAGGTAGATAGATAGATAGGTAGGTAGATAGATAGATAGGTAGGTAGATAGGTAGGTAGGTAGATAGATAGGTAGGTATGTATGTAGATCGATAGATAGGTAGGTAGATAGATAGGTAGAGAGATAGATAGGTAAATAGAGAGTGTGGGAGAGTAGTAGTCTGGGAATGTGCTTTGTTGACACGTAAAACGCACCACATAGAAACGCTGAGATCAGTATAATCAAATATTAGCGCGCGTGCAAGCGTGTGTGTTGATGGATGCATGCGTTTGTGTGTGTGTGTGTAGGTGACAGACCAACATTTTCTCACTATTATTACTTTTGAAATCCTGGATATTCCACGCATTTTGTTAGTGATGGTGAAGATGAGAGCGAATGGCATGCAAAATAAGGTAGTATAGAATGCATTAGAATAGAATAGATAGATAGATAGATAACTTTCTTTTATTAGCCACACAGGGCTGAATACAGAGGGGACAAATACAAATGTAGAGCTTTTCTTTTCGAGGGTGGAAAAGAAAAAGGAAAATAAATGTAAGATTTCGATCAAAAGGGATCGAGAGAGAAAAAAAAATCGTTTATCATAGAAACATTTAAAAAAAAACAAAACATTAATAAAACAAGATTGGGTTCATCCGTGGGAAGAAAAGCCTACAGAAAACAGAAAAGACCACGGGAACCTCAGTCAGGGAGGAAATAACCACATGAGAGCAAAATGCTCTCTCTCTCTCTCTTTTTTACGATTTACAGGGTCATGCTCAAAAAGGTTTCGTCACTCACAGGCACCATCTTTGCTACATTCACCCATCTTTTTTTTAATCTTTCGCGAGACAAAACTTCCCTCTCCATTCTCACCTTCCTTTTCAAGTGGTACTTGAAAAAGTTGATGAGCGATTGGCCAGAGAGGTAAGTGTTTGTCTCTAATCCTTTCGCTCGGGTCCACCACACACATTTTTTCACCATGGCCACCAGTACGATGAAAACTGTCTTGCCTTCCCGGTTGAGGGACAATAACCACGATAGACTCGGCCGATAGGCGGACTCGTCCCACACGTGACAGCAGCCGTTCGACATAAGCCCACAGGTCTGAAATGGTTGGACATTGCACGGGTGCGTGCAGAACGGTTTCGTCGCTCTGACCGCATCTCGGGCAAGTCGGTCCAGTGTGTCTGGAACCGTGTCTGTAGAGCTTATCCCGAGCAGGTAATGCTTCTCGATAGATAGATAGAAAGATAGATATATAGATAGATAGATGGAGTTAGAGAGGTGGGGGGATGAGTGATAGACGAGGAAGTTGTGACGAGTGCTAAGATGGTAACAGTAAAAGATGGGAGAGAAAAAGAAAGGAAGGATGAAAAACACCAAAGAATCGACACACCCATACTCGTGCACACATACACACAGTGATTGCTCCCTCTTCACATATGATTGCCGTCTCTCTGAGTTTCCATGTTGTCAATGGCATTTTTGAGATTCCGTCTGTGACCTCTCAAGTGACGATTCAGTCCCGCTGCAGATCTGTATAGTTTGAAGCATAGGTGACAACTTCCATTGGATCATTTAGTGAGATATGATTCCTGTGAACAGCCATAGGTCTCTACAGATCCGAAATCGACTTGCAAAGCCCTTTCACACACTACACAAGTTGAAGCACCCGGTGTGGGAGGAAGGACGTAGCATAAGTCCTTCATGGGATTTTCCATGGGACTTCAGATGGTTGACGTACATGGCCTAAAAAAGGAGTACACAGCCAGACGTTTCACACTCGTTGAGGCTCTGAAGCACACACACACACTGTTTCTGCGGTGCCAGTACTCATATGAAGATTTGGGCTGCTTGATTGGACGCTTAATGAAATCCGAGCCATTGATGTGAAAACTCGAAAAATACTAGCACAACCTCAAGTATCAAAATATTCCCTATACTTTATCCTGGCCCGTTGTTTGCGAAGCTTCCCTGTTTAATACTAATCTCTGTGTTTGTAAATTGCGTTCAAAATCACTCGCTGTCCTTCCTCACCAAGTAATGACCCAATAGATTCTCTGACGTAATCTTTTCATATAAGCACCTCTTTTGCCCATTATGCAGAGTCTATGATTCCTAATTACGATTAAGCCCCGACTATTCACTTCTCTCTCTCTCTTTCCGTCTTCTTCTTCTTTTTCTACATTTCTCCGTATCTCAGCATATCCTCCTTCCTTCACCACTGCCTCACCCTCATTCCTGGAATTCTTTCCTTACTTTTTCCTGTTTTTTTTTTTATATCTCAGATCCCATCCCTAATTGTTTCAAAGACTGCTCTTCACTACTCCCCTCGCTCCTTACCCCTATCTCAGCAGCACCTCACTTCTTCTACACGCCCCCACCCCATTCCTTTATTTCATTTCTTGCCTCTTCCTCTCTTTCTCTTTTGCCAGCAATCTCCATGGTTGATTTAACGTCTGCTTTGTGACATACCCAACTACCAGTGGTGCCTCCTTTCATCATACAGACCTATCCTACCTCTTCCCACTTTCCTCTGGCTCTTCTATTTTTATTGATCCCCCATCCTCGATTACTGACCTCTCCCACCATCCCTCCTCCTCCTTGTATTTCTTCTTGCTCTTCCTCTACTTTTTCTACTACTGCTTCTTAAGCCACCTGCATCCTCCCTCTCTGTTTTTCAATCCTTTCTTTTTCTCCCCTTCAACCTTTAAATCACTCACAGTACGATGTGATTTGTAATTTTCTTCTCCCAATGAAGGAAGCCGGTCTTATGGTAATGTCTCAATGTGACCATTTACTGGTTGCATATCCACGATTTTTTGCATAATCCATCTGCTAATTATGAACATAACGATTATTATGTAATTTCGAGCTCCCAGAAACAGCTGTCGAGTTAAAGATACTATGCACTCTCTCAGTATTCTGTATTTTTTAATGCTCTATGTACATGTAAATTTCTTTCTCTCTCTCTCTCTCTCTCTCTCTATATATATATATATACAGTTAATCCAAACATGAAAACACAACAACACGAGGACATGGAACAAGTATAGTGTTATTGGATGCTCAGGAAAGAATTCCAGGACCCAGAAGTTGTTCACAAACAGCAGCAGTAATTTTCAGCTGAATACACATCATTGACTGGTTAAGGTTACCCAAAAACGACAACTTTAACACGAAATAACTTCTAAAATACAAAATTTTGTCAAAAAAGTTAATAGTAAACTCTGTTCTATGTGACACATTCTACCAGTATCTGAAGTTTTGAAGTGCTTAGTTAAAAGAAAATTTATTAAAAAATCTGTACGTCAAATGGAATAGATCCCCACTCTGTTCTATTTGTATGCTGTGCAAAGATGATGTCAGCTTTATCCTTTCTGCCTTTCTAGTCATCACCATGCATTCTTTACTCTTTCCCTCCTTCTACACTATCAGCTAGCAAACAGCGAGTGAACTTGTCACTGCCACTACAATTACCGTATTTTCCCGTGTATAAGCTGCTATTTGTTTTGTTTTACTTTCAGGTTTTGATAATGTTATTTTTTATCCAATAAAGACTTTTATATTGACGAAATGTGTTTGTTGTTGATTATAGTAAGATAAAATCACGACAATAACAATGCATCTCATAGCTGTAAAATAAAGCATTTTGAAACTACATATTCGTCAACAACAAAAAAGCTAGCTGCAGACTCGTGGTGACATTTAGTAGAGATGACCTGGAAGTTGTTCTTCGATTACTATCGCAAACAGCAGTAAGTTTCTTCAACCGAATACACATTGTTGATTGGTTGAAATTATCCAAATATGACGACTTTAACACGAAATAACTTCTAAAATAAGAAATTTGGTCAAAAACGTTGAGTAAACCGTGTTCTACATGAGAAATTCTACCAGTATTCAAAGTTTCAAATTGTTTAGTTAAAAAATATTAATTAAAAAAATCTGTGATTGAGATGGAATAGATCCAAGTGGGTTATTTATGGGGAGAAAGATAATGAAAAACGTCAATACATCAGAGAGACAAACAAACGAGGAGGGTATCAGGTGGTCATGAGATGTGCTAAAAATAACAGCTAACTTGCACTTAAATCACACACATGTGTAGAATATAAATTCGCAAAAGTTTTCTGAAAATTCCAAAAAATAAAAAGGTTATATGGGTTGCTTGAAGCAGAATTCCACCTGGCTCACTTCCTGATACATTTATTCTCCATGAGGTTAAAGAGAAGAAATTACTGAATTTAGTCATTACTCATTTTGCCCCACTTTAGACATCCTTTGATAAGTGAAATTTGAAAATTATGAAATTGGACATTAATGTGGGAATAAAAATCGATGTGCAGTGTAACAGAGAAAAACTATTGATTGTTAAACACCAAAAATTATCTAGATATTTTATTAGCAACCTCAATTACAATTGGATTAACGTTGAGGAAACATTTCTTGAAAAAAAATAGTACTTGCTACCTGACTGTTTCAAACTCTCTCAACTGCAACAACAACTATGGTGACCAATGTTTACTCCCAAAGACGATGCAATAGTACAAAATGGTATTTCAATACTTGCAATGTAATAATTTCAAGCAAGTAGTAAGAAAATAACAAGAAATTGGTAATTACTCATTTTGCCCCATTCCCCAGTGGTTATTTCAAGTATTTGACAAAATGTTGAAAAATATTGAAAAAACAAAGAAAAAGAAAAACATGTGAACATAAAAACAAAAATTGCAAAGCTGAAAAAAATACTTTGGAGTGATGAGAGACAATTTGATAATTAAAACAAAATTCAAAATTTAAATTTTTGAACATATTCCTTACTTGTACTTTTGTAAAATAAGACCATTTTTCAATGCCTCACTGAAGTAATGAAGTTTACAAGTGACACTATGTGTGTGTGTGTGCGAGTATGCATGTATCCTTTTATTTGTGATATTCAAAGGTCATTGTCCAGTCATGCATTTGTTGAAAGAAGGAATTTGACTTAGAAACAATAAAACTTCTTACTATCAATCTATTTCCTTATCTTTATATACATTCACACATGTACACACACACACATATACATACATACATACATGAAAAAGCACCTGGAAGAGGCTTGATTGTTGGATACTGACCATATCTTATCAACCTGTCCCAACAAGTTTTCAATGGGAACAATAGCATACTACACTGGTTGTCTCTCTGGCAGAGACAAAAAACTGATCCCCAAATGCAGGACGACCCATATGGCAAAAAACTACTGGCCAGTTGCATGCCAAAACTTAATGTATAAAATATATACAACATGTTTAAACCTCTTCCTCCAAGAAATATGATATGACAGGTAAACGTCTTAGTTGTCAAGCAGAAATAAAGATTCAGCCTCTGGCCCATTACGTGCACTGCAGCACTCATATTTCAACTTATTATAGCTAAGTCCATTCAACAAACTTCATTTATGAAAAATGCTTTCAATTATGTGAATGAATTAGGTAAACTATATATTACATCAGGGAAATTTGTGAAGTTGAAAGATCTTTTAGTGCTCTGTGGAGACTCAAAACCTGGCTGCAATTGATCATGACTCAGCAAAGGTTGAATCATATTCTAATATGCCATGTTCATAGAGATGTTTTGAAAAAGATTAGTTGTGAAGAAGTTGCTAAATTATTTATTTACGTGAGAGATAAATTTACTTATATTTTTTTATTCAAGCATCTATGTTTTATTTTTTGTTTATTTGATATAATAAATTCTTATTATTTTTGTATATCTGAACTTCATTTGAGTATATAAAATTTAATTAGCATAAAATTTTACTTATGTGATAGGGTCCAGGAAAGGCATCATAAGCAATACTAATATGCTCCTTCAGGAATCAACAAATGTTGGTTTGTCCCCCTCACATTTTTAAGGCAAACAAGGCCCCTGGTCGCTAGTAATATATTGTAGGAAACTAGAATCAAACTTAGCTGTAATTTAAATGATGAACAGAAAAGATTAGTGTTATTTGAGAGATGGGATAAAGTTTGTCCATCATCATTGAAGGAATCCATTTTATTCCAAGCTGTATTTCAGCAAAGGATAATTTGATGTTGCAAAGGCTAGTTGCTTATTGCTTCAATGTGCTGTGCTCTGGTTTTTGCTTTTATGCTACGAAACACAGAGACTTCAAGAAAACATCCACATATTGTATATTAAAAGATGCTTGTTGAACCACCAGACGAAATGAGGTTGGTCTGTGTAACTGCTCATCATGCTAAAAATAACCATTTGTCAAAAAAATGTTTTTCCAAAATTTCACTTTTTAAAATCATTTCTTCCCTGGCAATTGGAATAACCCTAACTGCCATACATGAGTGGGTGGCTGTTGAGCCAGAAGGTCAAATGAGAAAAGCCTCAATGTAATTACTTGACACATTAGAAATAATAACTAGATCTCTGAAAAACAATTTTTTTTTCCTATAATCTCAATTTTTCTACATACCTGTCCCCATCTCTATCAGTTAAGAGACTAACTCATTAGAAATAAGGAGTGCATCAGCACTGTCATTCCCATTCTTCTCCAACCAACCTCCACTTAAATATTTGGTAAATTTTCTGCCACCTCCCTCTTTAGTAACGAGAAGAAAAGTTAGATTTTCTCTTAACATAATTCTACTTTCTTTGCCATGATGTAGGAAAAGTTTTAAAATACCTAAATTATCTTTGTTTTTAAACAGTTTAGTAAAATACAACATTTGCTTTACTACCAGAAGGAACAAACACTTAGTAAATGAAGCCAAAAAGTGATGATCACACTTTCTATTGCACTCTTAGCCATAGATCCAACTTCCATTACTAGCAATGATTCAAGAGAGGAAAGTTGTGTCATCATTAGACTTCTCACAAAGTTCAAAGTGCACATCAGAATGCTAGTGCTTTTGATCCAGTGTTGAGGTCTGGTGAACATGCTTTAAAGTTCACAGCAACAGGATGCATATTCAGATTTCAGTGAATGTCTTCAGGCAGACTCCTTAATTGATTCTAACCATGCAAGAGAATTGATGGATTGTCAGGTCACAGTTCTCATGTATTTTTTTTCCACTTTTCCTGTAATTTTGCAAGTAATTGGTTGTCCTTCAGCGACACTCAACTAACTTTGAAATGCATGTGACATTGAGATCTGCATTAGACATAAAGAATAGTCACTAAAATTCTGACAAAGTATTTGAGAGACTTAGAAGCAGATTTGCCACAATTAAAATTTGATGTAGACACATTACTTGAATTTGTTAGGCTTACTAAAAATCAGAGATATTCTAACACTTGCCCAATAATTGAACACAAGCAGACAGCATGAAGACAAGTTGTAAATTGACACAGTAGGTTGGCCATCATTGATTGTCAGTTGTATATACATACATACATAATCATCATCATCATAGGCGCAGGAGTGGCTGTGTGGTAAATAGCTTGTTTACCAACCACATGGTTCCGGGTTCAGTCCCACTGCGTGGCACCTTGGGCAAGTGTCTTCTACTATAGCCTCGGGCCGACAAAGCCTTGTGAGTGGATTGGTAGACGGAAACTGAAAGAAGCCTGTCGTATATATGTATATATATATGTGTGTGCGTGTGTGTTTGTGTGTCTGTGTTTGTCCCCCTAGCATTGTTTGACAACCGATGCTGGTGTGTTTATGTCTCCGTCACTTAGCAGTTCGGCAAAAGAGACCGATAGAATAAGTACTGGACTTACAAAGAATAAGTCCCGGGGTCGAGTTGCTCGATTAAAGGTGGTGCTCCAGCATGGCCGCAGTCAAATGACTGAAACAAATAAAAGAGTAAAGTTCAATCATAATATGAGCAACTCAAAAGCTTTCTGATAGTGCTTTGTGTACACTCACATACTCTTTCCTTCTCTCCCCCCCACCCCCACTATCACATGAACACACTTAAGAAACCAGAGAGAAAACTTCAATGCCACTACTTTATTCTAAGAAGCCAAATGAAAATAACATACCATATAAACAACAATAGGTTACCATAATGAAACCCAAACCCTATCATGGCAATTGTAATCCTACAATTTATGAAGTGGTTATATGTCTTCTTTACTGAAGACCCACAGCATATTTCCTCACAAAAGGCTATTAGATAGATTTTCAAAGATCTATTCACCAACATGCTTTAATCACAAACATGTTTCTTTTGTATACCTATTGTACCACTGTTTTTATAGCTTCTGCCTCTTCACACTAAGAAACTATAACCTATTCAGCCAGGTCCATTAACATTCTGCTAAGTTTAATCAACTAGATTCTGCATTAAATATTTTGATCAATAATCCTTTTCCAAAACAGCAACCTGAGGGGATTAATTTTCCGCTGAGATATTTCTCACAGTGACATACAGATGTTCAAATTAAACATAAGCTGTTCACTAAATACAGTGGATTGGCAGAATTGTTAGAGTATCATACAAAATGCTTTATTTTGGCCTTATATATTCTGAGTTCAAATCAATCAAAGATCAGTTTTGCCTCTCATCTTTCTTGAGTTGATGAAAAATAGTACCAGTCATGTAGTGAGTCAGTTTAATTAACTAATACCAACATCCTTCAGCTCCTTTCAAACAAGAATCTATGAGGTGGTACCAAAAAGTTCCTGGACTAATTCTGTAGCATGCCAACAGATGGCAACACATGACTGTGCATAGTGAGTGCTAGCAGTGACCTTCATGAGGCAGTGCACTGAGTGACATTGCTGTGTTTACTTCACAAGTTGTGAAATTTGTGT
This sequence comes from Octopus sinensis, assembly GCF_006345805.1. Lineage (NCBI taxonomy): Eukaryota > Metazoa > Mollusca > Cephalopoda > Octopoda > Octopodidae > Octopus > Octopus sinensis. Next base: position 185,460,556 of record NC_042998.1, read on the forward strand.
TTTTGTTATCACTCGTATGCTATAGTCTGCAATTTTTGTCATGGACAGGAAATTGGAACAAAGAGCCAATGTGAAATTTTATGTTAAACTTGGGAAGTCTGCTACAGGGACATTGAGCATGCTTCAGCAAGCTTAAAGGGATAAAGCAATGGGTTGTATGTAACGTTTCAAGTGGCATGGGTGCTTCAAAAGCAGAACATCCCTGGAAGACGACGATCGATCGATCTGGAAGACCTGCCATGAGCATCACCCCGGGAAATTTGGAGAAAATTCATCAGCTTGTGCATGAGGATTGTTGGAGGACAATCAAATGTTTTGAAACATTTGGGGAAGGACATTCAGTGAAAGCAACCAGATCTGTGGAGCACAAAGAATTGGATTCTTCACGACAATGCAGTCACCAAGCTCTCCTCATTCTTGAGTTTCCACCAAAAACAACATGGTGTTGCTTCTGCACCTGCAAACTTCCATCTCTTCCACAAGATGAAAACGCAGCTCAAAGGTTGCCATTTTAACCCTGTTGTCAGGATCAAGTGTGAATTGCGGAAGGTCCTCAACTCACTTACAGAAAACAACTTCCAGGTCAGATTCCAAAAGTGTCAGGAATGCTGGGACTGGTGTATTTCTATGCAAGGTGACTATTTCGAAGGAGATGATGGTAAAACTTAGGTAAATAAGTTTTTCTTTATTAAGCATAACTATTCCAGGAACCTTTTGATACCACTTTGTAAAACTGAGACAATGTAAGGGGGTGCTGAAAAGTTCCTGGCTTTGGGTAAAAGAAAATTCAGGAGAATCAGAAAATTTTGATTTTATTCAACATATCACCCTCAGATGGACAGCAGGTGCAGAAACGAGGTAATTGATGAAGACAGTAGGCAAGGGAGGAAGGTAACTGGAGTCGGGGAGTAAAGGTGATTGAGAAAGCCAGGGAGTGTAGAATGTGCCTATTCTGCTCTTGGATGATAGAGGAAGTGATGGATGTTAAGGAATGAAATGTGGGTGGTGGGGAGGAGGTTGACACGCATTACCAAGGTGGTTCTGGGATATTAATTCTGCTGTAGTGGGTGAGTCTTGAGTACAAGGCGTCATGTACCCCAGTCCTTTGTCATCTTCTTTGTATTTGTAAGGCTCAGTGTTTTGAGATTGGCCTTCAATACTTCATCCCATGTTTTCCTGGGTCTCCTTCCTCCTCAACTTCTCTCCACTTTAAGTGATTGCATTTCTTTATGCAACTATCCTCATCCATCTGCATCACACGTCCAAACCAGCAGAGTCTTCTCTCTTGCACACTGCATCTAATTCCTCTTATGCCTAACTTTTTTCTCAATACACTAGCACTCTGTTGCACACCCAGTGGAGCATACCAGCTTCCTTTCTTTCTAATCTTTGAATGTTCTCTGCATTTAGGGTCCATGTCTCACTACTGTATAGCTTTGCTGTCTGTCCACATATACCATACAATCTTCCTTTCACTTAGAGAGAGAGAGAGAGAGAGACCTTTTGTTGCTAACAGTGGTAAAAGCTCTCTGAACTTTCTCCATCCTAATCTTATTCTAGCAATTACACTTTCAGTACATCTTCCTCCACTGCTAATTAGGTCACCTAGGTAACATGAATTATCTACTACTTCGAGAATCTCAAGGACATTTGAGGAAATCACTATTCTGTGCATCTGTAGTCCTTATGGCTCCTGTATGTCTTCCACATACAAACACTACTTTCTTTATTAACCTTCCTATTATTCCCCTGCACCTTTTGTGTTTCCATCACTTGCACTGGGTACACCAAATGGAGTTCCTGCCTACAACTTTTCTACATATTGAGCAGGGCCATTTACCTGAAATGGTGGGTAAATCCTATTTGATTTCTTGTTTACTAGGACCTTGGGTCTTTTGCTAAGTTAACTTTAAGACCCTAGTAAATAAGATTTATTTATAAAAAATTTTTCCTTTTTTTCCATTTTTACAAACTTAAATTGAAATACCATATTAAAATTTAATTCAAATCAAGAAAAACATTTGTTTTTTAAAACTGAACTTTGATTCAAGTAAAAATTTCAATTCAAAACAATCTTTCTAACTGTTTCTTCTTAAAATGTTTTAATGAATTAACATTTATTTTCATCAATTTGAATTTAAAATCTTCAGTAAACAAAATAACAAAATGGGGAAAAATTGAATAGGAATCATTTAAAGTATTGTAATATATAATTTCCATGAGAATCTAAACAGTGTTGGTGGTGTTTGACAGATTTCCAATTTATTTTAATACAATTTGGAACTGACTGAAAAATCAGAGACAAGGAGTATTTAGCTTGTAAGACAAATAAAACACTTCTTGATAAGTTTTAAACCTTACATAGGAATGATATAGAGTCAATGTTTCAATACAAGTGTTGTCTTCTTTGAGTCAAACAAATATTGGTTTCTCATTGCCAATTCATAAAGTCATTATATTTTAGAGAAATGGAAAATAAATGTGATGAACATGTGTTTCCCTATAGTAAACTTGTATCAACTTGCATCAACTTGAAACCGACTTAAATTAATCAAAATACTTTTGTTCTATTTGTTTTTCATTCTTATAATAGTAAAGTGTTGAAGAGTAAAGTATCAAAAGTTATCCATTAGATATTGTCAGTAAATGTTCTACATTTCTTTAGGGCAGTAACCTGGACCCAAAGGTTCAGCTGGAACACCACGCCTAAAATAAAATAAAAACAATATTATAAAAAAGCATTAACTTTATTTTGATGTTTTAACCCTTTCGTTACTGTATTTATTTTGAGATGCTCTGTGTTTTTTTCAACTACTTTAAATATAACAAAGAATTTAGTAAAATAACTTAGTTATAGGCGCAGGAGTGGCTGTGTGGTAAGTAGCTTGCTAACCAACCACATGGTTCCGGGTTCAGTCCCACTGCATGGCATCTTGGGCAAGTGTCTTCTGCTATAGCCTCGGGCCGACCAAAGCCTTGTGAGTGGATTTGGTAGACGGAAACTGAAAGAAGCCTGTCGTATATATGTATATATATATATATATATATATATGTGTGTATGTGTGTGTATATGTTTGTGTGTCTGTGTTTGTCCCTCTAGCATTTGCTTGACAACCGATGCTGGTGTGTTTACGTCCCCGTCACTTAGCAGTTCGGCAAAAGATACTGATAGAATAAGTACTGGGCTTACAAAGAATAAGTCCCGGGGTCGATTTGCTCGACTAAAGGCGGTGCTCCAGCATGGCCGCAGTCAAATGACTGAAACAAGTCAAAGAGTAAAAGAGTATCGTTAAGCTAGTGTTAAGAACATAAATTGTGACTAAGGTTTGGTGGAAGATTTTAATACAAAACTTATGAAAACAAGACATTTGTACTACAGAGCCTGAGCTGGTTTCAGCTGGGTTGGTAACGAAAGGGTTAAACAAGAAATTCATTCAATTGAATTGGGATATTTACAAAATCTGGGAGAAAAAGTTGTATCGAAAGCACGAGGAATTATTACTTAAGTTGAAACATGCCAAAACATACAAAAGACTGAATATTTTGTTCAACTGGCATCATTGTTTAGAAGCTGGATCAGTTAGATTTTAAATCTTATTTCCCACCCCAACATTTCTCTTTCACTGCAAATATCTCTACATCCACTTTCTGTCTACCAAATAACCTATTCTTTCCTTTTTTGATTTCTGCCCAGCCATTACTTGAACACTACGTTTGGCTGAAAAGCCATGGTTTGAAATCTTAGCTTTTCTCACTTATCATGGCAACAGAACAAACTCTTCTTTACTATTGCTATTGTTACTAACCTAGACTATAGTCAGAAGTTTTTTTAGATTCTGAAATTACTCCAGCTAGTTTCATCCCCAAAAGGGTCATGAGCCAGTTACTTGTTTTTTGTTTTTTTTTGTACTTAAAAATTATTTTATTTCAGTTACTTATATTCTAAAGATATATAATGACAGATATAAGAATGCTAATTCATAAGCCCAATTTGTAATATATGTGAACTGTGCCTTTTGAATTTCTACTGTACTTTAAAATATATTTTCAATCCTGAAAAGAACTCTAAATTTAACAACAGTTTCATTTATATTCAGGTGTAGGGTACCCAAGATGATCAGTTTTAATATGTACAGTACAGAAGAGGGGACTGAAAGCAACACATTCCTGTTTTACCCTTTCTTAACCCTTTCGTTACCAACCCGGCTGAAACCTGCTCTGGCTCTTTAGTACAAATGTCTGGTTTTCAAAAGTTCTGAATTAAAACCTTCCACCAAACCTTAGTCACAATTTATGTCCCTAACTCTAGCTTAATGATAACGATGTTATTTTACTTAATTCTTTGTTATATTTTACATAATTGGAAGAAACACTGAGCATCTCAAAATAAATACAGTAACGAAAGGGTTAAGATAAAAAAAATATATGCTTAACTATTGTTTAGATAACAATATCTCTGTCTCACGGTTTTTACTAGGTGTCATAGTGTACAGGAGCTTATCCCAGTTTTCTAAATGTTAAGAAGATAAAGTGATGCTAGTCATTTGAAAGTGTTGTGCATGTAAGAATTTGAGTTCAAGAGAAAAAAGTAAAGAAACATTCATAAGTTACACTGTGCCCTTCTATACTGACAATAATCAACAATATCTCTTTATGGTATTTTATTCATTCATTGACAGACAGAGAGACAGATAGATGGTACTGTGTCATAGAGAGTTGAGTTGATAAGGACTAACTAGGACTATACAACCACATTGGCAATGAGGTGCAGGAGTGGCTGTGTGGTAAGTAGCTTGTTTACCAACCACATGGTTCCGGGTTCAGTCCCACTGCGTGACACCTTGGGCAACTGTCTTCTACTATAGCCTCGGGCCGACCAAAGCCTTGTGAGTGGATTTGGTAGACGGAAACTGAAAAGAAGCCCGTCGTAGATATATATATATATGCATGTGTGTCTGTGTTTGTCGCCCTAGCATTGCTTGACAACCTATGCTGGTGTGTTTATGTCCCCGTCACTTAGTGGTTCGGCAAAAGAGACCGATAGAATAAGTACTGGGCTTACAAAAGAATAAGTCCTAGGGTCAAGTTGCTCGATTAAAGGCGGTGCTCCAGCATGGCTGCAGTCAAATGACTGAAACAAGTAAAAGAGTAAAAGAGAAAAGAGAGAGGTCCTTGGTAAGCCCTGATTAACTTAGACACATTCCCACTAAGTTATATATAAATAGCTATCATAAAGACACATTTTTAATCACTGACACTGACCTTTAGTCACTTAGCTAGCAACAAATTTCCTTCTCTGATAAATGATTTCTGTTGTTGACAAGAAACTACACATTTTGAGGGAATGGTATAATTGGTTAAATTTATCTAAGTAGTTGACTGACACTTCATTTTATCAATCTCAGAAGAGTGAAAAGCAAAGGTGACCTTGACAAAATTTGAACTTGGAACAAAGAGCCTTAACTAAACACAGCAGGATACTTTGTATGGAGCTCTAATTACTCCGTTAGTCTACTATAGTTAATAATAAGAAAAATTAATGAAGAATGTTGTGTGATATGGATGGGGTATAGGTGATGGTGGTTGGTGAAGCATTATTTCCAAGCTATCTTTAAGGTTTTTTTTTTTATAATATGCTAATATTAATTCATACTTAATTTGTGTATGAAGAAAAATTTAAATTCAAGAAAAGATAAGTATTAAAACAGTAATTCTTACTTTAAAAGTCGACATCTATGAAATTCTAAGCGAGTCTCTGCAGAAGCTATATTTTTTACACTAGCATCACTCCATAAACGTTCAGCAACAGCTGATGCTCTTGGCCTGTAAAAGATAAAAAAAAAAGTACTAATTCATGTATACAGAAAATTCCAAGAGAGTATGTCTTCTTTAGTTGATATGGAAAAGAACAAAAAAAAAACATTAGAAACAAGTAAACAATATTAGTTACAGACAATACAATCTGGAACAGATCATCATCATCATCATCATCGTTTAACTTCTGTTTTCCATGCTAGCATGAGTTGGACGGTTCGACCGGGGTCTGGGAAGCCAGGAGGCTGCACCAGGCTCCAGTCTGATCAGGCAGTGTTTCTACAGCTGGATGCCCTTCGTAATGCCAACCACTCTGTGAGTGTAGTGGGTGCTTTTTACATGCCACCAGCACAGGTGCCAGGGGAGGCTGGCAGCGGCCACGATCGGATGGTGCTTTTTACGTGCCACCAGCACAGGTGCCAGGGGAGGCTGGCAAACGTCCACGATCAGTTTGGTGCTTTTTACGTGCCATTGGCACAGAAGCCGATGAAAAGTAAAATTAACTCCAGCAAAGATTTAATTCATAATAGTTAGGTATCAGTGCCAAAGATATATGCGAGTTATATGCCAAGAATATATGTGCATATGCATTTGTAGTAACTGATTCAAGCAGTGACAATGCAAGCCCTGAGAGAGCGCTTTAGGGTTACTCATGGCAAGCCAACATCTAGAGTACTGGTGCCACAAAACATGCACTCAGTACACTCTATGAAGTGGATCGTGTTAAGAAGGACACCTAGCTATAGAAACCAGGTAAAACAGGAGACATTGCAGTAAAGCATGGCCTTCCAACCTGTTGAATGCTGTCAAACTGTCCAACATATGCTAGCAGAGAAAATAGATGTTAAAATAATGATGACGATGATGATGATTTATATATTTTTGTGTAAGCAGTACACATCAATGCATGGTAGTGTATGGCAATATGGTTAAGTGCTTGTAAACAAATTATATTTCCATTTACATTCAAAACTGTATGCATGTATGTACACATCATCATAGTCATCATTGAACATTCTGGTTCCATTGTCAACTTTGGCATGGTTTCTACAACTGGATGTCCTTCTTTATGCAAACTAGGCAGGCATAGTGTGTAGAGAGAGTAAGAGATATATGATGGTGAGAAAGGGGCATATTTTAGAGGATGGGTAGCTTTATACTATTTACATGTAGGTCAAGTAAATAGTATAAGAATGAAGGCTGGATATCAAGGAGGAATAGTTCTGGACAGTGAAAAAGGAAGCCCTTCCTAATGCTAGCCATTTTTACTGCATGTACTTGATGCTTTTTTGTCTCACTAACACAAGAAGGTCGCCATGCACCTTGAAAGACTATGAACCTTAAGAGAGGCAGCTTTAAGCTAGGAGATGAGGGGTTAAATTATAAGGGACCAGAGCAGAATAGATTTTTTGTGGGAAGGGAGCTACATAGTTACTCCCATTTTAGAAGAGAGGCAATCAGGGTATAGCTGGGATGCATAATGTTTCTACCATCATTATGCAATTATTCCAACATGTTACTGAAATGTGTGTATGTTCTATAAAGCTTAAAATACCACACTTGGTTTCTGGTAATTTTTTCTATTATTTGGCTTGTACTTCACACTCTAGTCTATCCAGAGTTTGGTATCCTGTTTTATACACTACACCTGATTTTCTCCCCTCCATACACACACAAGCATGTATCTGACTCATACATTGTTCGCTTTCCAGACATTTGTACATTACTGCATATACTTTATACGCACTTTCTGACAAGTTGTGGTGCACCTGAGCACTGTATACAATAATTTCATTATTATTATTTTTATACTATACTGGGTACTGAAAGTAGCTTGTGGAATCACTATCAAACCCAATTTTGGTTGCATGCCACACTTTACTGGGCCTCTCTTTTCTTGATGGATATGCATAATGGACTTCTTCAGCTTCTGTTTACCAAATTTTACTTTGAAGGATTGGTCAATCTCAGGCCTCTGGTAGAAGATACTTGCTTAAGATGATTTCTAATGGGATTAAAATCCGAAATATTTTGGCTGCAAGGCAAACTTCTTAACCACACAGTCATGTCTGCACTCATAGGATCTCTCTCTCTCTCTCTTTGGTTGGAGTACAGAAGTAAACCAATGTGTGTATGTGTGTGTGTATCTAAGATATATATATATATATATATGTATAAATTAGAAAAAAAAACACCTTTTATCAATTCAAAATCATCAGTATATTATTGTTATTTTAATTTTAATATTTCTATTATATGTAATTTTCTAGGTGGTGTAATTTAATTGTTTATTTTGAATTGATAAAAGGTGTTTTTTTTCTAATTTTTATAAATATATATATATATCATATTGTATGAAATTTGATTTAGCATTTCTAAATTGAATTTTTCCCTGTAAGTTAGGAATAATATCCCCTCAAATAATAATTATATATATATATATAGATATACACACTTTGGTCTACTTCTGTACTCAAACCAACTCTACTAATCATCTGATTTCTCACTGTATTTATTGCAACTTTTATCAAGTTCTATAAGACAAAGATTAGATGAAAAGCCTAATGGCCATTTGAAAATGAAAGTGAACAAAGCTTAGCAAGTTTTAGAGCAGCTGTTCACATCAGCACTATTGACTATCACAAAATATCCTAACCCTAACCCTAAACAGTAACAACAATGTCAGAGATGACAGTGACAAAAACAAATAGATTCAATACCTACCAAAGTCTTGGAGTAAGGTTGGTACCATCAACATATTCTCCCCACATACATGCTTCACCTCCAATTACCAGTTCTTTCTGTTGAGCAGAACCTATGCAAATAAATAAAAATACAAAGTTTAATTAGAGCAGTTAATTGTCATAATGACAGGATCTGTCACTTCATCACACACAGAAGTGTGCTCCCCCCCATACACACAGAGTTCATTTCATTAATCTCAGCGTTCTATTTGCCAACTATCTGTTAACATAGTTGTCTGTCTCTGTATGTATGTATGTATGTATGTATGTATATATGTATGTATGTATGTATGTATGTATTATGTATGTATGCATGTATGCATGTATGTATATATGTATGTATGTATGTATGTATGCATGCATGTATGTATGTATGTATGTATGCATGCATGTATGTATATATGTATGTATGTATGTATGTATGTATGCATGTATGTATGTATGTATGTATGCATGCATGTATGTATATATGTATGTATGTATGTATGTATGTATGCATGTATGTATGTATGTATGTATGCATGCATGTATGTATATATGTATGTATGTATGTATGTATGTATGTATGTATGTATGTATGCATGTATGCATGCATGCATGCATATGTGTGAATGTTTACAAAAAAGCTACATTGAGCTACAGACTGTGATGCTACCGTTTCTGATTGAACTTCAACTGGTGATATTTGTTGTAATTTTCTATCAACAAATTTTCTACTAGCTTTTGATTGATGTTATTGTAGACAATCCATTTTTCATCACCAGTGATGATTCGTTTCAAAAAAAGGTTGATTTCATTGTGACTGAGATGCATATTGCAAATATCGATTCATTGTGTTAAGTGACTCTCTTTCAATTTATGTGTAACCCAAATATCGAGCTTCTTAACGAGTCCAAGACATTCTATGGCTTTGATTTGATCATCATCAACTTCAGTAGGTCAACCAGAATGCCGGTCATCTTTGAGTGAATAATCTCCACAGCACTCACCGCAATGGACAACAACCTTCCTCACCACTGCTGCTAACCTAAAGCCAGTCTTCACTGTCCTCAATGCAACCTCTACAGCACCAACTACACCAGTATTTGGGGCACTGCAACTACAAGCCAAAGCACCAAACTATCCAAAAGATCTATGTAGATACACATTTCTTTGACTGTATTCTTCTAAAGATAGGCCTTTGCACCTGAACTATAAAGGTTCTTTTTAAACTTTCTGCATTGTTAGAAGCTTTCTTGATTTCTCAATTCATTCATTTTTCTACTTCTGCATTACAATGCTTCAAGCAAACTATAACACTCTTAAAACAATATTTTTTTTGTTCATAAAAGAATGGGCCATGTAAGTAGTAAATGTTAAATATTTCAATGAATTAAAGTGGTCCATAAATCAAGTTCCTTGCTCCTTATTAAGGCACAAATTTCGCAGTCAAATTATGGCATCTACTGCTAAAAGTTTGTCCTGCCAGAAATAGTTGCCAAATCTTCCTCAAAACACACCTGCCATTTAAAAAAAGAAAGAACACGAGGGCCACAGATGTTGCATGCTTGGTCATATGCCAACTGGATCAAGATAGCAACATAATAATAATAATATAATAAAACATTGTGTACAGTGCTCAGGTGCACTACAATTCATCTAAAGTGTATATATAATCAGGTGTAGTTTTGGCGGATTTCGGAAAGCATGAGGGCCTTAAAGGATGCAGTGTCATGGCAGTCAACAACTGACGCAGGCAGTTTATTCCATGCTTCAGCAACTCTGAGCGTGAAAAAATGTTTCCGAAAGTCATGGGAGCTGAGTTGTTTTCTGACTTTGTAGGCATGTCCACGTGTGTTAGACACATGTAGATCTACTTGTATTTTCTAATCAAGATCCTTATGTCACATTGAACATATTGTTTGTGTCAGTGTACAACAGACAAATCATTTTAGAAAATAAGAATTGATGTTTAAATTAAAACAGGCTCAACTTCTTTTTCTTTTTATTCACAAAGTCTTGTTATTTATTAGGTTGTAAGGTATAATGGAAAAAATAACATAAGAAATAGAGGGATCCTCCCTTCTCTCAAAACTCCAAAAATATGCATGCACACACATTCCTAGTTTTTTGAGAAACACTTGTCCTTGCAATAAAACAATGTTTTATTTATTTATTTTTTTTATTTATTTTATCTAGTTTCAGCTCAGGAGATGTGGCCATGCTGGAGCATCGCCATTTGGTGTTGCTACATGATTTTACTTCACGAATGCTTTTTAGCAATTGCCATTTGGTGCATGAGAGAGTTCGATGCAGCTGCCCTCATCTGCACCTCCTGCCACGAAGTTGGTTCATCTGGGACACCTGACAAGAAGAGATCCAGTTTCATTTTAAAGACATCTGCATCCACCCCATGCAGGTCTCTTAGGTTCTTTGGGAGGATATTGAAGAGCTGTGGGCCTCGGAAGCCCAGGCTATCACAGTATCTTGTCCTACATCTTGATGGCAAATTTGGAGTCCTTGGCACTATGCAGTAGCGCCCAGTTCTAGCATTTGTGTAACTCTCGATGCCAAAGTTTGGGACAAGTCCTTCTAGGATCTTCCAGATGTATATTATGGCATATCTTTCTCGCCTACGCTCTAAGGAATGATAGAAAATCATTCTTTCTGAATCTATAGCTAAATCAGTCATTCATTTCCAATCATAGATAAAAACTGTCAGTGATCAATTTATGAAAGTAAATCATCATCATCATTTAACTTCCGTTTTCCATCTGGCATGGTTTTTATGGCTGGATGCCCTTCCTGATGCCAACCACTTTACAGAGTGTACTAGGTACTTTTATGGCACCAGTATGTGTGCTTTTTACATGGCACCAAATGTAATTAATGATTTCTATCAATGTAGCAAGATTACACGTTTATTGTTATACATGTTTCTTTATTACCCACAAGGGGCTAAACATAGAGGGGACAAACAAGGACAGACAAAGGGATTAAGTCGATTACATCGACCCCAGTGCGAAACTGGTACTTTATTTATCGACCCTGAAAGGATGAAAGGCAAAGTCGACCTGGGCGGAATTTGAACTCAGAATGTAATGAGAGATGAAATACCGATAAGCATTTCGCCCGGTGCGCTAACGTTTCTGCCAGCTCGTCGCCTTTATTGTTATATAGCATGGTTGGATCAACTCCAGTTTATAACTGGTATTTATTTTATCTATGTCAAGGAAATAAAAGGAAAAGCAAGGTTGAAGCCAAAACAATTTCAACAAAGAATGTTAATAGATGCAATTAAAAACTGGCGTTAATTTAATTCCTTACCAGAAAAATCTTGAGGATCACAAGTATAATATCGTTGCCAGTCAGATCCATAAGAAATATAGTTAAGATACCAGCATGAGGAAAGTAGTGCTTGATAACCCAGGCTTGTAACTTTTGCTAATTCGTTCTTGTAGCCACTTTTCCAGACATGTACCACAGTATCATTTTGAACCTGAATAGAAATTATTCATGCATCAATGATTAAGATTAGATATTTAAATCAAAGTAAAATGTTTTTATTTTACATAAGATGAAATGAAATTAAATGAAAATAAAGGAGTTGTTTATCAATCAGGAGCCACTGATTTTTCTTTGCCTGCAAGTTTACAAAATATAGGGTATAGTGTATGAATATCTAATGTTAACAATAATAAAAAGTATACTTATTTGTTTACTACCCACAAGGGGCTAAACATAGAGGGGGCAAACAAGGACAGACAAACGGATTAAGTCGGTTATATCGACCCCAGTGCGTAACTGGTACTTAATTTATCGACCCCGAAAGGATGAAAGGTAAAGTCAACCTCGGCGGAATTTGAACTCAGAACGTAATGCCAGACGAAATACGGCTATGCTTTTCGCCCGGTGTGCTAACGATTCTGCCAAAAAGTATAGTGACTGCATGATGATAAGTAGAAACATTGTTATAGATATTCTTTATGCTCATGGTTCAAGCCATGTAGTTGTACTTGTCTTAGTCAATTTTATTGTTAACATGAACCACTGGTTAGAAGCAGGAAGACATTCAGGCTGCAGGATATTTACTCCAACATTAAGTGAATGCATGAGCCAACAAGTGTGCCACTATATGGTTGTTCAAACTGCTAGAAATACTAGCCAATTTTTCCTTAAATCTCACATCATCTTAAAGTTGGAATGTCTTTGATCATATGCCTGTTTTCAATCAGAACTGAGCAGGGGTTAAACAACATATAGAACTGTATGTATTTTCAGTAAATGTCTTAACTCTTTCATTACTGTATTTATTTTATAACAAAGAATTTAGTAAAATTACTTGGTTATCATTCAGCTAGTGTTAGGAACATAAATTGTGACTAAGGTTTGGTGGAAGATTTTAATTCAAAACTTAAGAAAACAAGACATTTGTACAACAGAGCCAGAGCCGGTTTCAGCCGGGTTGGTAACAAAAGGGTTAACCCTTTAGCATTTAAACCGGCCATATCCGGCCAAAAGTATTCTGCCTGTTTTATGTTCAAACTGGTCAGATCTGGTCTCTCACACCAACCCTACAATATCATTTTAAAAATTAACAGCTACCTCATCAAAATCTCATAGCTACAAGATAATGCATGATTAGTTCAAAACAAAGTGGATGAAAAAGCATTAATTTTGGCAGAATAATGCGAACACTAAAAGGTTAAACAAGGTAGCATTGAAAATCACAGGTAAAATTGTGAAAATAGTACTTTTTATGACAGTGACATTGAGAAACTGAGGAAGAGATAGATAGATAGATAGAGAGAGAGAGTGAGAAACAAGTATAGAGGAGAGAAAGAATGAGAGAAAAAGGGAGAAAGAGTTAGAGTTCGTATGTGTACATTTGTATGTGTGTATGAGATGTCTTCTAAAACAGAGGTCCCCAACCGCTGGGCTATAGACCAGTACTAGTCTGTGGATCATTTGCTACTGGGCAGCAAAGAAATAATGAACCTGTTTAAAATTATACAATAGATGAAGTGAATATTGGACTTTAATCTTGAAAGATTTGTTTAAATATGGAATATTCATCTACTCAATACTATCTATCATACCTGTAAGGACATTTTATAATTAATGCATATTTTACGTCTATCTTGACAATCTATCAATAACTGTAAGTACATTTTATAATTAATGTATATTTTTATAATTAATGCATGTTTTATGTCTATCTTGACAATCTATCAATAACTGTAAGTACATTTTATAATTAATGTATATTTTAATAATTAATGCATGTTTTATGTCTATCTTGACAATCGATCAGATCTGTAAGTACATTTTATAATTAATGTATATTTTTATAATTAATACATATTTTACTTCTACCTTGACAATCTATCATAACTGTAAAGACATTTTACAATCAATGTAATTTTTAATTATTTGTAATAATTTTCAGCTAATTTTCAAATCCTAACTAATTTTCAGATTTTTAAGGATTTCAGTACATGAGAATCAAAAGATTATACATTTTTTCTTCTTTAATAAATTGCTCTTATTATCACTCTTATAAATTGCTCTTATTAAATTAAATGCACTACCAGTCTGCAGAAAGATTGTCCTGCATGAAGCCGGTCTGTGGTATAAAAGAGGTTGGAGAACACTGTTCTAAAGTGTTAAAGGATGTCACAAGGGTGTGCATGACCAGTGCTTCTCCCTTTTTTTCTGGAAGATTTGGCTGATAAGGACTGATAGATTTACTCAGATTTTATTTGCCATATTCACAGTGTTACATCATTGGTATATTAATAGTTAAGTGTAGCTGTGATACCAGTGCCGGTGGCATGTAAGCGAACCATCCGAACATGGCCGCTGCCAGCGCCACCCAGACGGGCCTCCGTGCCAGTGGCACGTAAAAAGCACCATCCGATTGTGGCCGTTGCCAGCCTCGCCGGGCCCCCGTGCTGGTGGCACATAAAAAGCACCATCCAATCATGGCCGTTGCCAGCCTCGCCTGGCCCCCGTACCAGTGGGATGTAAAAAGCACCATCCGACCATGGCCGTTGCCAGCCCCGTCTGGCACGTAAAAAGCACCCACTACACTCACGGAGTGGTTGGCGTTAGGAAGGGCATCCAGCCGTAGAAACATTGCCAGATCAGACTGGACTTGGTGCAGCCTTCTGGCTTCCCAGACCCCAGTTCAACCATCCAACCCATGCTAGCATGGAAAGTGGACGCTAAATGATGATGATGATGATGTATTGGACATGGACATGACTTATTACCAGGAAATGAGCCAGTCGTCCCTCAGTTGATCAACCCACTATCAACTGATACGATATGAGAACACATATTACATAAAAGAAATGAGGTGGGGTGCTCTGTCTTAAGCATGCAAGCGTTTAGTTGGAAAAGTATATCTCTGATCTGGGAACTACTTCCTCCCTTCATCTACCAGTCACAGAAGTTCTGTAAAAGATCATGAAGTGCTGCCTATCCTCTTCTCTTGAAAGAGAGTGGGGAGCAGGAGGGAGAAGGGAGGGGAAAAAAGAGGGAAGGAAAGAGAGAGAGGGAGAAAAAGAGGAACTTATACAAACTGTAGCTTTGTTATCAATGACTTCTTGCCAGATCATATAGTGTTTATGGTAATATGCAACAATGTCTAATAATCTGTAATATAAAGATAAAAACATTTGGTCAAGCATGTATAACAGAAAACAATAGTGATAAACAACTTACATTACTTATAGAGAAATATGTTTATCTACTGAATGGAAATAATATACAGCTGTACTTATTTAAACATGTATCTATAAATACATGCACACACATATATATGCTTATATCCGTGCTGGTGGCACGTAAAAAGCACCTACTGATTGTGGCCATTGCCAGCCTCCCCTGGCATGTAAAAAGCACCCACTACACTCATGGAGTGGTTGGCGTTAGGAAGGGCATCCAGCTGTAGAAACACTGCCAAATCAGATTGGAGCTTGGTGCAGCCTCCTGGCTTCCCAGATCCCCGGTCGAACCGTCCAACCCATGCTAGCACTGAAAACGGACGTTAAACGATGATGATGATGATGATGCATTTGTGTTCATATATGTTTATGCCACCTATAAAAATTGAAGCATATGGGTAAGTATGACAAATATCTATTTTGCAATTCAATTGTTTTGGGGTGGGGTGACTTGTGATACACCTCATAAAATTTTCCCTCGTGAATAACATCAATTGATTGAAAAATCAATACAGCAAAATGTCTACTTATGATCAGCTATTGTTTGTCAAGTTTCAATCAAAACATTACAAAGCTTTAACGTTTGATCATTTTTACCTAATCAGAAAACAGGATTTGTACTCATTTGATAAAATGAAAGTAAATATTAGAACACAAGGTTTTAAACAAAATGAAAGAAATGCATGAGAATTAATACATATAGACAGAGTAAGTGTCAAGACTAAGGTAAATATAGAGAGATATCGACTGATCATGATAAGTAAAGAGTGGGATTTTTTCCTCAAAATCAAAATCAAATTCGATGACTGGTGTCCATGCTAGCGAGGTGCAAAGAGCACCATATGAGTGTGATCATTGACAGAGCGGATAACCGGCTTCCGTGCCAGTGGCACTTAAAAGGCACCATTCAGGCGTGATCGTTACCAGCGTCGCATTACTGGCACTTGAGCCTCGTGATAGTAGGATATTATGAGCACCATTCGAGAGTGATCATTGCCAGAGCGGCTATCTGGTCTCCGTGCCGGTGGCATGTAAAAGATGCCATTTAAGTGTGATCGTTACCAGCATCGCCTTACTGGCACCTGTGCCGGTGGCATGTGCAAAAGATTTGAGTGAGGTCGTTGCCAGTGCCGCCTGACTGGCTCCTTGCCAGTGGCACGTAAAAGCACCCACTACACTCTTGGAGTGGTTGGCATTAGGAAGGGCATCCAGCTGTAGAAACTCTGCCAGATCAAGATCGAAGCCTGGTGCAGCCATCTGGTTCGCTAGCCCTCAGTCAAAATCGTCCAACCCATGCTAGCATGGAAAGCAGACGTTAAACGATGATGATGATGACGCTGACACTGTCTTTTGGACATAGATTTCAAAAACTGAATTCATTTTTCTTGAGGATGCCCTGTATGAGAGCCTTCTGGAGCTAAACACACATACATAACCATATACACTTGCATTTATATAATAGACATAAGTTTTATCACATATACTGACCACTATATTGTGAACTATAATAAGAATTTCATGAACCCTATATGCAAACCTCATCACTTAAAGACAAAATATTGAGTCCTTTTACTTTTATACTAGTGAAAAAATTAAATTTCAGAAAAGATATATTGGAAGAGGTGATAGTTATGTGAATGTTGTTTGCTCACGTGTGTATGTGTGTGTGTGCGTGTGCATAATTATCATACCCAGTGTAGGTTATACAGTTTCAAAATGCCTCCAATTTTAGCAATATTTTTAAAAAAAATTACTCTTATACACTTACAACTGCATGTACTCACTTCACTTAACTCTAATGGACACAGTTTTACTGTATGCCTAGTTCCTGAAAATCATTTCCATCATTGGTCTGTACATGTGTATGTGTTTGTGTGTATGCGTGTAGTTCTTTTACAGCTGTTACTTAATATTTAAGACTCATTGAATCCATAATTAATGATTTGACACAGATTGGATTGTTTGCATTGTGAATCATAATCTTTTTCTGTAGTTTGTTTTTGTTAGTTTGTTTATCTATTACTGTTGTCATTGTTGTGCTTCCTGCTGCTAATTCTGCTGTTGCATCTTCAACAATTTTTTATGATGAATTTATTCTTGTATCTGCATTGTGACATCTTCTCAGTTCTGTTTAGGAAACATACTTGTTGCATAATTATATTACATTTTTCTGTGGTACATAGTAGGCACATCCTAGAAGCATTATGCAAGGGACAATGCAATCTATTATTGCCAAGTTTGTTATATTCATTTTTATGCTTCCCTCTTTTAAGTCCCAAATGTGTTTTGATAGAGACACTGCATTTCTTCTATCTATGTTGTGAAATAATAAGTGTAGTGTATATGTAGCCTTGAACAGTCTGCTTATTACTTCACTGTAATTTTTATTTGTCCTTGCAGTCATATTGCTTTGTAGATTACCTTTTTTAAAGGCAGTTTTCATTTAACATGAATTATTCAAAACACTGCAGAATGTATACCAACTATTTTATTCATCTTATTCATCATCATCATATTCTTCAATCATATATAAAAAAAAATCAGACAGAAAACAAATTCAGCATGCTTGACTTCCATACACAACCAACCCCCACAGAACATTGTTCATGTAATCCAAGATCCTCCTGAAGCAGATGATATCCAGAGTGCTGGATTAAAAGATTACTTTAAAATGTTTTATTAGTAACTTTCTTGCTCTTGCTCTGCACAAGTTGAGCTGACCAAGAATTATTCATTATCAAGAACTAATAATATAAATACATAAAGAACTAAAGTTTATAAAACAACATTACGTAACATACAAAGTACTTACTTCTCCATATAGTATTGTTCTAACTTATAATAAGATGTTCCAAATTTCATTTTTTCCATGAATTTAGTAATATTAGGATTGCTTTTCCTATAAAAAGATAAAAACAAAGTTCAGAATATATTGTAGTAAAAGACGATTTAGATAGGACCTGTCATCAACTATTAACAAACATGTGAGAGCCTTTAACAGCTTTGACAAACAGTCGTCTGTAATATAAATTTATTAATATTCAAAACATTTTGTAAGAAGCATGCTAAGTAGATTCCAATATTAAATTATCAAAAAAGAAAGCTAATATTGAATGTAAAGGATGTAGTATGATTCATTAGAGAACAAATATTTATGACTTATAATAAATTTCAGTAAGAGTGTTTTTATTGATCTATTTTCAAATCTTACTGAAAAGATTATATAAGCAAATGAAAAATATATATTGCACAAAGAAAATCACTAAGATACTAACATAACGTCTGCTTTGTATGTGTTCTGTATTCTAGTGTGTTAGCTGATTCATTATGATGTAACCAATCATATTTAACTTGCTCCACACTTGTCACCGCATATACTCTCTCTTTTTCTCTTTTACTTGTTTCAGTCATTTGACTGCGGCCATGCTGGAGCACCACCTTTAATCGAGCAACTCGACCCCGGGACTTATTCTTTTGTAAGCCCAGTACTTATTCTATCGGCCTCTTTTGCCGAACCACTAAGTAACGGGGGACATAAACACACCAGCATTGGCTGTCAAGCAATGCTAGGGGACAAACACAGACACACAAACACACACATGCATATATATATATATATACATATATACGACGGGCTTCTTTCAGTTTCCGTCAACCAAATCCACTCACAAGGCTTTGGTCGGCCCGAGGCTATAGTAGAAGACACTTGCCCAAGGTGCCACGCAGTGGGACTGAACCCGGAACCATGTGGTTGGTAGACAAGCTACTTACCACACAGCCACTCCTGCATATGTGAGGATTGGTTGAAAAGTTCACAGGCTGACCAAGATAATCTCATAGAATGTGATCAAACGAGGCTTATTTTTCAACACGGTCCCCCTTGTAGTCCACACTATTCTTCCGTCAGTGTTGCAGTAGTTGGATCCCATTAGTGAAGAAGCTTTCAACAAAATAGTTATCAACAGCAAATATGATGTCATCATCACTGCAATACTACTTCCCAGCCAAGTGTCGTTCAATGTTGGGGAATAGATGATTAGCAAGATGGTCTCATTTACTTGTTTCAGTCATTTGACTGTGGCCATGCTGGAGCACCACCTTTTAGTTGAGCAAATCGATCCCAGGACTTATTCTTTGTAAGCCTAGTACTTATTCTATCGGTCTCTTTTGCCGAACCGCTAAGTTACAGGGACGTAAACACACCAGCATCGGTTGTCAAGCGATGTTGGGGGGGGACAAACACAGACACACACATATACATATGTATGTATATATATACATATATACGACAGGCTTCTTTCAGTTTCCGTCTACCAAATCCACTCACAAGGCTTTGGTCAGCCCAAGGCTATAGTAGAAGACACTTGCCCAAGGTGCCACGCAGTGGGACAGAACCCGGAACCATGTGGTTTGTAAGCAAGCTACTTACCACACAGCCACTCCTATGTAAGATGGAACCAAATCAGGAGGATAGGGTGGGTGATCAACCAGTTCAGAGCCAGTCACACACAGCAGCCTTTAAAAGAAAAGGACTTGTATGCTGGAGCATCATCCTGATGAATCAAGACCCCTTTGTCAGTTTTCCTGAGAGTGGAGTGAGGGCTGACCTTGATGGCCTTTCATAACTGCCTTAGCAGTTTCTTCCTCTTTTGTCTCTCTCACTCTCTCTTCGTCTATGATTAGAGCTTTATAGCTGAACAATTAGAATTATGAAATGATATATAGTAAAATGGGGTCCCTCTGAAGGACCTCTGGAGTTATGTTACTTGACAAAGCATGCAACCTGGAGATCAGGGAGTGTCTCTCTAGGTCGAGCTGCTACTTCACTGCATTGTGAAGTCAAAGCTTCAATAATTATGATTAGAATGTTACAAGAAAGAATCACAAAATAGATTCTTAAATCCAATCCAACCAGCAGAAAACCTAGGTATTAAAGGGGGTTGGATAATATCCAAACACTTAGTTGGTTACATTTGGATATCCAGCTGAAAAATTTAATGCTTTAGTGTTTTTTTCTGATAGGACCCTAAGGAAGCAATACTTGAGGACTCTACTCCTATGATCCCATCTCCAAGAATACTGGGCAGTGAAAATAGATGGCTATATAAAGTAAAATTTTCTTCTTTTCCTCTTATTTTGGTTTAATTTATTCTCAACTGCATTACCATAGTTTTCCAAATCACTGTTGAAAAAAATGTTGCAAAAAGACTGCAATTCAAATGAGACATACCAAAATTATTAACAACCCAAACTTGAATTAAAATATAAAACTATCAAGTATGATTATGACAAATTGAACAACAATACTTACCAACAATCAAAGTTAACCTCATCTCCCCCAGCATGGAAATATTTATCAGGAAACATCATGCTAATTTCATAAATAAACTTCTTCATAAAGGCATATGTAGAATTCAAAATTGGATTGACAGGACCATATTTACCATTCTCAGATGAATATTGGTAACATGGAGTAAGAAGTTCTTTGTGAGATTTACCCCAGGATAAAGTATGGCCTAAAAGAAATGATTACATATAAACAGAAAATGCATGAATTTATGAATTCTACCAATAAATTTTAAAATCAAATTGATATGACAAAAACAGATTTAGGTAATTAGAATCTATTTATCTAGCAGTAGCACCCGCCATCATCATCATTTAATGTCTATGTTCCATGCTGGCATGGGTTGGGTGGTTTGATAGGATCCAATGAGTCTAAGGGCTACATCATGTGCCAGTGTCTGCTTTGTCATGGTTTTTACAATTGGGTACCCTTCCTAACACCAATCACTTTACAGCATGTATTGGGTGCTTTTCCATGCCGCTGACAATGGTGAGGTTGTCATGCATCTTGCAAGACTATGCCACCCCAAAAATAATCAAAATTTTAATTCACGATAATATCTGGCTTTTATTTCAGAAAGATCAACATGGCAAAGACAAAATCACAAACAAATAGGGGAGAAGACAAAATGTAAATGTTAACTGGGAAGTTAGCATTGTAATTTTGATACTTTTTGATTGATATTTAGGAAGGACATAATCAAAAAATTGATGTTGTGTGCAAAATGCAAGCAATGAGTACGAGAAAAATGCAGTGGGTCCCTGGCACTAACAGGTAACAAAAGACTTCAGAATTGATAGAATTTAGCAAATGTTGGGTTGTTGTATGAAATGCAATGCAATGTGGTTTAAGGCCTGTTAATATAAGTCAGGATGGATATCAATAAGAAAATACAAAGGCAAATTGAAGTTGACCACAATGCAACATTTATTACTGTTGCTAAAGTGAATAAAAGCAAACTGATAGAACATGAATGATTGTCAAAGGTTTCTAGAAGTTGAAAAGGATTCTGGTTACAATTCTGCTTTTGCTGAAACTACAAAGTGGAATACACTGCTCTCATTGTTGAAGATCCAAAAGTTGCTCATAGCAGACTCACCCCCATAAGGAATTAAGGAGGAAAATCGTCCCTTAAATAACTGATGTTGAGACACTTGGCTAGTCTATCATACTAAGGGATGGACAGTCTGAGTAAAGGTAAATGGACTTGACCATTATGTGATGACCCAAACATAGGTAACCAAAAGTCAAGAGCCACAATGTGGGTAGCCAAAGGTAAAGAGTGATCATGCTTATGCTACAGCTGTATAGAAGTAGTTAGTGGAAGGCTCATCTATGAAATGAAGTCTACAAATTGCTCAAATAACTCATAAGATGTAGTAAATAGTCTCTACAAGCTAGATGACTTGCCGAAAGTACAGAAGCTACAATACAGAGTTATAAGAAATTAATCAGTTTTGGAAGTTGTAGTCTTTGTTGCTAACAAAGAGTTCCTCACCATATGAAAGGCAGAGTGAGAAGTGTGATGTTTCATAGTAGAGAAATATCTTTAATCCAGCAGAACATCTAGGATGTGACAACTGGGGTATTGAACTTACGAATAGTGCTGTCTGTGAAACATGTTCTCACCATGTAAACAGACAAGCATATAATGCATGTATTTATTGTATTTGGAAATGAGGAAAATATAAAGGTCGCATAGGAACCACTGATCTAGTGACTAATTGAATGTTTTTAGGCTTGCCAAAGTCATGCCTTTGTAAGAATTCAGACAATGGTGTTTGCCAGTGTTCACCAGTAGTGCTGTCTGTGAAACACATTTCTCACCATGTAAACGAGTGTATGATGCATGTGTTTATTGTGCTGCAAGATGTTTGCTGGCTTGCAGCATATCCTGTGCATACATTTTAGTAATGGTAATGTAGCACCCATCAACAGATGTGTAGTGCTTGCTATTAAATGGTGTTTTACTATAAGCATTGAGCATTCCATTATAAGCACCATGTATTACATCTATAGTGCAGGCTACAGTAAAGTAGCCACACAATTTTGTAACAGTGTTATTTATATGTACAGGATAATACAGTACTTTGACCCACAAATGTTATCCTGTTGTTTGTGAAAAACTAGGGCTGACTTTATGCAGGGTCAATGGAAAATTCTTAAATTTTTGGTCAAAAATAGGGGGTTGACTTTTACATGCTCCCTGTTAATGAAGTCAGAACAAAAATACAAAAAATTATTATCATTATCATTATTACTGTGATGAACTGGTAGAATTATTAGCATATAAGGCAAAATGCTTAGCAACATTTTGTCTGTCTTTTATGTATTGGAAAACCTAGCTATCAAGCAAAGGAAGACAACTTGCCTGGCCATAATTTTTTAAGAGGAATATTTCTTGAACTGTTACTGATGTTCTTGTGTTTAAAAAAAATCATTCCTTATAGAGAACAGTTATCGTTTAGAGGAACTGAAGATATGTCTAGTTCACACTAGATATGAAACTAATGGTTTTAAAATCTAAACTGTTACTTTACACATACAAATATATAAATATTATATATATATATATAATATATTATATATATATATATATATATATATATATATATAATTATATATATATATATATATATATTACGGAGATGTACTCGCATAGCAAGTAATTTGATCTGAGATCGTGTGCTGAAACGAAAACAATTGCAGCGTGGAAGGTGTTTATAAGCCATTTAAGAAACACACAAAAGCCGTTCGATTCACTCCAACATTTAAGTTTAATTTGTCAAAATATTTTCGTCGCTAAAATCCGCGACCTGTTCACTGACAAAGTCCGTGCTGCATCTAAGAAAGTAACAGTTAGTTCGTCATATATATGTACGTATGTATGTGTGTATGTATGTATACATGTGTGTATGTATGTACGTATGCATGTACGCACATACGCCTGTGTATGCATGCATGCATGTATACATGTGTGTATGTATGTACGTATGCATGTACGCACATACGCCTGTGTATGCATGCATGCATGCATGCATGTATGTATGTATGTATGTATGTATGTATGTATGTATGTATGTATGTATGTATGTATGTATGTATGTATGTATGTATGTATGTATGTATGTATGTATATATGTATGTGTGTGTATAAGCACGCACATACACTCTATAAAACATAAAGTTATAAACCTGTAGCGATGGATGGATGTAGAGTGACCACTCATCACAACGCTATCAAATTTCAACTCCCTACGGCCGAGGCTGGAAAGTGAATTTATGACGCTTGCTCACAAGAACTATACCCTAAAATCTATTATCAGATTTTTATCTCTATATCACAGAACTAATGTTTTACTATTGTTCGTATGTATGTATGTGTGTATGTATTTATGTATGTGTGTATGTATGTATGTACATACGTACGCATGTGCGTATGTATGTATACGCGCTCGTATGCATGTGCCCATGTATGTGTGTGTGTACATGTACGTGCGTATGTACGTGTGTATGCCCATACGTAGGTATGTATGTATGTTTGTATTCATGTGCTACGTATGTATGTGAGTGTCTAGAGAATGGGCAGATGTGTCCGTGAGAGTGTGTACATGTGTATGTGAACGTATGTCGTGTACTGGCATGTGTCCGTCCAAGTTGTGTACATGACTGTTACTTTGCTGAAGGTTGTATACATATTTACATATATGTTTGTATAGACGCACACACATATATATATGTGTGTGGGTGTGTGTTTGTGTTCCTCTATCATCGTCTAACCGTGAATGGATACAACGCCTAGGTGCAACTGTTCGTATCAAACAACGTCTGCTCATACCGTTGTATATAACTGCACATACGCATTGCAACCTTATGTAAGGCTACAGGTGAAGGGAGAGGAGAGAGGGGTGGTTATAGAATGTCCTTCTGATGGGATCTGGATGTTATTCCATTCGGACTTTCGGTTGAGAGTAGGTTTGTATTCTTGTATACAAACAGCTTCTGTGACCTGTCTCAACATTGCATCGGTGGGATGTGTAGATAGGAGGTTCACTTAAGCTCCCCTAAGGATCCCTTGTGGCAGTCTACAGCATGTTGGTATAAGATGGAGTTTGGCTTCCTTTCAATGTAGTTGTCCAGGTGTTCTTTGAACCTATCATTGATGCTTCTAGAGGTCTGTCATACATAGGTGAGACCTCTAGAAGCATCAATGATAGGTTCAAAGAACACCTGGACAACTACATTGAAAGGAAGCCAAACTCCAGCTTCTACCAACATGCTGTAGACTGCCACAAGGGATCCTTAGGGGAGCTAAGTTGAACATCCTATCTACACATCCCACCGATGCAATGTTGAGACAGGTCACAGAAGCTGTTTGTATACAAGAATACAAACCTACTCTCAACCGAAAGTCCGAATGGAATAACATCCAGATCCCATTCAGAAGGACTATTCTATAACCACCCCTCTCTCTCTCTCCCTTTCACCTGTAGTCCTTACATACAGGTTGCAATGCGTATGTGCAGTTATATACAACGGTATGAGCAGACGTTGTTTGATACGAACAGTTGCACCTAGGCGTTGTATCCATTCACGGTTAGACGATGATGAGAGGAACAACACACCCCACACACATATATATATATGTGTGTGTGCGTCTATACAAACATATATGTAAATATGTATACACAATTCAGCAAGTAACAGTCATGTACACAACTTGGACGGACACATGCCAGTACACGGACATACGTTCACATACACATACACATGTACACACTCTCACGGACACATCTGCCCATTCTCCTAGACACTCACATACATACGTAGCACATGAATACAACATACATACATACCTACGTATGGGCATACACACGTACATACGCACGTACATGTACACAGACACATACATGGGCACATGCATACGAGCGCGTATACATACATACGCACATGCGTACGTATGTACATACATACGCACATGCGTACGTATGTACATACATACATACATACATACATACATACATACATAAATACATACAACACTACATACATACATACGAACAATAGTAAAACATAGTTCTGTGATATAGAGATAAAAATCTGATAATAGATTTTAGGGTATAGTTCTTGTGAGCAAGCGTCATAAATTCACTTTCCAGCCTCGGCCGTAGGGAGTTGAAATTGATAGCGTTGTGATGAGTGGTCACTCTACATCCATCCATCGCTACAGGTTTATAACTTTTGTTTTATAGAGTGTATGTGCGTGCTTATACACACACATACATATATACATATATAATACATACATACATACATGCATACACAGGCGTATGTGCGTACATGCATACATACACACTGTATACATACATACACACATACATACGTACATATATATGACGAACTAACTGTTACTTTCTTAGATGCAGCACGGACTTTGTCAGTGAACAGGTCGCGGATTTTAGCGACGAAAATATTTTGACAAATTAAACTTAAATGTTGGAGTGAATCGAACGGCTTTTGTGTGTTTCTTAAATGCTTATACCACCTCCACGCTGCAATTGTTTATATATAATATATATATATATTATATATATATATATATTATATATATATATATATATTATAATATATATATGTATATATATAGATAGATATATATATAATAGATATATATATAATATATATAGATATATATATAGATATATAGATATTAGATATATAGATATATGTATGTATGTAGTTGATAAAGGAAACATAAGATGGATTTAGTGTGAATCTTTATTCAGCATGACGATCATTTTGACCCACCCTGCATCTGTCCCATGGGGGTAGTATATTGTGCATCTGTTTGCATTGCATCTATCAGTGCAGGCTGTGTTGCTTCAGGTGTTTGGTGTAGAAAAAAATATCGCACTAGATATACTGAATTCCCCTATATATGCTTATATGTATGAGTTTAAGCTTGTAAATGTATGTGTGTATACTTATATGAATGTTTGGGAATGTATATAGGGAATAATTTATTTCAGTAAAACAAATGGCATCTGCACTACAACACATTCCTGTATGTCAACTCATCTGTGAATCCTGGTTGTCAAATATTTGAAATAACACTTCCATTTGAAATGTTCTTGGTCCTATCTTTGCAATAAGTATTTACTTCTGCTAGACCACATAGCTGTGTTGTAGTCGAATGAGTGTCCTTATACATGAGATATTCTAACAGTGCCTTAGCATGGTTTTAGCTATGACATCTAAAACAATATAAAGAATAGACATACAACATAGTTAACCATTGGCAAACATGCAAACACGCTCCTCACATACACATGCGAGTCAGCGAGTGTGTCCCTATGTAGTCAGCTAATCTACTAGAAATAGCAGCCAAATCTTTCACTAATTACATGCTGTTATTTTGAAAATGGATACATCCATCTCCAGCTAGTTGAACCATCACACGTTCAATAACAATTTCGTGAACAAACACAAGAACATAGACACAACAATGACACTCATAAAGAAATATCAAATTAATCAATAGCAGGCACATAAAATATACACGTGAGTCAGCGAGTGTGTCCCTATGTAGTCAGCTAATCTACTAGAAATAGCAGCCAAATCTCTCACTGATTACATGCTGTTATTTTGAAAGTGGATACAACACATGAATAAGCAAACCTAGGTGGACAATGCTCTTGAGGTCATGATCATCATCATTGGGATGTGTTTAATCATAGGTATGGGTTGGACGGTTCCACCGGGATCTGGGAAGCCAGAAGGCTGTACCAGGCTCCAGTCTGATCTGGCATCCAGCTGTAGAAACACTGCCAGATCAGAATGGAGCCTGGTGCAGCCTTCTGGCTTCCTAGATCCTGGTCGAACCCATGCTAGTGTAGATGATGATGATGATGCTCAGTTAGAGCTGAGAGCTAAACAGTAACAACAATACACACAACATGCATGTGTATACACAACCACTGTTTCAAGCAGACTCATGAATTCATGTACATACAACAATAAGCACATATACATTCTTACAGACACCATTTGTGATTTATGACTTATTTAAAGACACGTACCTGGTGTATCGAATTCTGGCACCACTCTAATGCCTCGCAAACGAGCATATTCAACGATCTCCTTTACATCAGACTGGGTGTAAATATGTGTCAATGGGTTGAATGCTCCCTGTTAACGAAGTCAGAACATAGATACAAAAATTTATTATTATTATTAAGGTGATGAACTGGAAGAATTATTAGCATACTAGCAGTATCGCCCGGCGTTGCTCGGGTTTGTAAGGAAAATAACTATATAAGCATTTTTAGAGAGTTACTTCCCTTATATAATAGCCAAAATATGCATTAAAAATTGATTCATCGTAGACGCGCGCTAATACCCAGAAGGGCCCGATATGAATCATGACTATAAGATACCCGCTATTGGTTAAACTGCACCGCAAAATGTGGGAGTAAGAGAGTTACTTCCCTTATATAATAGCCAAAAAATGCATTAAAAATGGGGAAAAAATGATGGTACATTTTTTTTAAATCGTAGATTCATCGTAGACGCACGCTAATACCCAGAAGGGCTCGATATGAATCACGACTATAAGATACCCACTTTTAGTTAAACTGCACCGCAAAATGTGGGAGTAGTTAGGAATCTAAATCGTAGGAGACAGACACACAACTTCACTTTTATATATAAAGATTTTTAGAAAGAATTATTAGGCGCAGGAGTGGCTGTGTGGTAAGTAGCTTGCTAACCAGCCACATGGTTCCAGGTTCAGTCCCACTGCGTGGCATCTTGGGCAAGTGTCTTCTGCTATAGCCCTGGGCCGACCAATGCCTTGTGAGTGGATTTGGTAGACGGAAACTGAAAGAAGCCTGTCGTATATATGTATATATATATGTATATGTGTGTGTGTTTGTGTATCTGTGTTTGTCCCCCTAGCATTGCTTGACAACCGATGCTTAGCGGTTCAGCAAAAGAGACCGATAGAATGAGTACTGGGCTTACAAAGAATAAGTCCCGGGGTTGATTTGCTCGACTAAAAAGGCGGTGCTCCAGCATGGACACAGTCAAATGACTGAAGAGTATATCAGGCAAAATCCTTAGCAGCATTTTGTCTGCTGTGAAGATGGTTACTAAAAGCAAGCTCCTTGCACAAAGCATCTATGAATAAACGGTTATTGAATTTACTCCGCCTGAGAACTTCATTCTTCGTATTTCCAGCTCCTTGAATCAACATAATAACTATAATGGAAGAAGAATATACCCCCAAAAGTATCATAAAAACCTTCCTTCCATTATATTACTAAAAGGTGTAAGAACATGTCGAAACAATTGTAGCGATTTTAAATAGAGAATGTCATTAATTCCATTTATCTTTTGTCTATTTGTGTGTGTGTGTATAGAGTTGCCTATGTTTCAAAGATTCATGGTGTAAGGCTTATCAAATATTAAACATGTAGAGTATGTTGTTCTATATATTTTTATTAAAGTACTTAACATTACATGTGATACAAAAGTAGCTATTGCAGCAGATGTAGCAATAGTAATGGAACGCAAGTTAAAAGAATTTACAGTGAAAATTAAGATATTTGGAGGGAGGTGGGGAGGATCTTTTCGGTTTGAATGGCAGTTTTTAACATAATTTCTAGGTAACTAAAAAATGTTAAACTTCATATACTGGTAGAATGTGTTTATAAAACATCTTTTTCTCTTGGCTTTATTGAGAAAAAACTATAGTTTGTAAAATATTTGTTGTTGTTTTTCTTCAATTTCTGCAATTTCAACCAATCAATGACATCCATTGAGGTAAAAAACATTCTGTGCCATATGAATATGTCCCTCATTTAAGAAACAGATTGGGTTTATTTACATTTGTGAAGAAAAAAAAGATACCCTTTCCCCCACCCCTAACCCTAACCCTAAAACAGATTGATACTAGGTCATAATTATGGGTGACAATTTCATTGAAAAGATCCGGTGGTGAGTTGTTGAAAACAAGTGGAGTTGACAGAAGGGCATGTGAAAGTTTAAAAAAAAAAAAATTGACAAAGAGTGAAAATTTCAAATAATAAGAGAAGAGAAGACAAATAAAGAGATAGATAAAAGGGTAAACATGAAACAAAGGAGACAGAGAGATATGTGACATTAACAGGATAGTGAATTCATAATTTGAGGTATAAATTGTTGCTTAAGATCAAGGTCATTAGGTTATCAATCTAAATTTTAACTGGATTGACACTATTCTAGGTCTGTTGTAGTATAGTCAGTACTAGAATTACTTGAGTGCATAGTGGGACTATCAGAATAATAACGAAGGCTTATTATTGAATTCTATCATAGTATAATAGTATAAGCACAAGCATGGCTGTGTGATAAGATTGCTTTCCAGTAACAAGGTCCAGGGTTCAGTCTCAGTGTGTGGCACCTTGGGCAAGTGTCTTCTACTGTAGTCCTGGTTTGACTAAACAAGCTTTGTGAGTGGGTTTGGTAGATGGAAGTTGAAAGAAGACCGTCATATATGTGTGCATGCGCGTGCGTGTGCGTGAGTGTGTGTGTCTGCGCGCGCGTGCATGCACATGTGTGTATATGTATATGAGTGTCTTAGTGTGTGTTTGTGTATCCTTGCCTTGACATCACATGATAGTTGTAAATGAGTGCCACTGTCATACAAGCAGTGTCACTCATTTCCAATATACTGCAAAAACATGTCTGGCCATGGGGAAACTAAACATCACTTTGCTTAAAAACAAGTGAAGATTGATGACAAAAAAAACATCTAGCTGTAGAAAATCTGCTTCAATAAACTCTGTTTGAGCCATGCAGGCATGGAAAAGTGTTATGCTAAAATAATTCTACTATATAGTAGAATTACAGTATGTTTGTGACAAATCAGATGTAAACAGATATGAGCTTGAAAAGGCATTAGAGAAATGTAGATGCATTTGCAAATGAATAATCTTGATGTTGCATACAGGGATGCACATGCTTACATCAAATGGAGAGAAATATTGTGATAGAAAGTAATATAATATGAAGGCCAAAATGTAGGTTGCTTCCAAAAAAACAAATATTCTATTACACAGACACACACACACATAAAAGCATGTCATAGCTCTGCATAGAGCTCAGTTGTGTGTACACAACAACAACATCTTGCCAAAACATTGAACTCTCAGATAATCTATCCACTAATAGCAAAATAGGAGCAACCCTCTGTTCTGAAGTGTAGTGGTTGTAAAATTGACATACTGAAATATTAAGTTGAAGTCCTTCTTTGGAATATCTTGACCCAGTCAGATTGATTTGTCTAAGATAAACTTCATGAAGATGAAATCAGCAGTAGTGCTTGGAAATGATCCAGTGAGTTATGGTAAAAGTATTAAATTACTATGAGCCAAAGACAACATTCCAACGTTTAGAAAAAGTATAAATAATGAAAAAGATTTTTTACATATTTACTTTATTGCTGAGTTCTGGGAAGTAAAAACTCTGGTATGGAAATGACTGATCATCAACAATGTGCCAATGGAACACATTGAATTTGTTCTGTGACATGATTTCCTAAAATGGTAAATAAAAGAGAAAAAAAAAAATTATTTTCTTTACCAAAGTCATCATCATTATTGTTAACACTACCCCAACAAACTCCTATCATTAGCATCATCATTTTCAGCAGCACAATGCTATGAGTATCATCATTGCTATTATCATCCAATTATTTATCAAAGTGTTAATCTGCTATTTGTAGTCCAGTCTGGCAACCATGTTGCGAAGGGAGTTTACATATATAAGTATGTTTGTATATAAATGAATTTGGCTATAAAATAATTATTCATATTATAGAAGAGTATACGCTGTGTGTGTGCATGCATGTGTGTCTATATATCATCATTTCATCATTTCATTTAGCGTCCGCTTTCCATGCTAGCATGGGTTGGACAGTTCAACTAGGGTCTGGGAAGCCAGAAGGCTGCACCAGGCCCAGTCTGATCTGGCAATGTTTCTACGGCTGGATGCCCTTCCTAACGCCAACCACTCCGTGAGTGTAGTGGGTGCTTTTTACGTGCCACCGGCACAGTTGCCAGATGGGGCTGGCGAATATATATATATATATACACCCACTACACTCTCGGAGTGCTTGGCGTTAGGAAGGGCATCCAACTGTAGAAACTCTGCCAGATCAAGATTGAAGCCTGGTGCAGCCATCTGGTTTGCCAGCCCTCAGTTAAATCGTCCAACCCATGCTAGCATGGAAAGCAGACATTAACGATGATGATGATGATGATGATGATCATCATCATCATCATCATCATCCATATTTTCATATGATTCTTCTGATAATGACAATCAGCTCAACTAAGAGAGCATTCTGAAGAACACAATAGGCTAGGGTTGAGAAAGATGTCAATGTGACAGAAAAGATAGTTGTAATGGCAAAAGAAATGGTTTTACCGAAGTTAGTAGACATGACAAAATCATGACACAATAACAACTACTCTTAAGATATTAAAGAGCAATAGTTATATCAACGATAGTTAACATTATATAACAATTTTAAAGCATAGAGGCATCTTGTAACTGGGTTGATCCACATGACAGCATTCCTGCACTACAAAAACCTGCCCTTGTGTCAGTATCCTATCAAAAGAAATCAATCCCTTATCACTATACTACATTCTAAGTTCACTTTGCCTTTCATCGTTCCAGAGTTGATACCATTGAGTACTAGTCAAGTACGGGGGTTAATTTAAGTGACTGATACTGGTATCATCCTGGTTTCTTCCAACAAGAGATTACATCTGAAAAGAGCAAATGCGCTTTCTCAGTGTTTTACACATGCTTTTTAGGTGGATAGGGGTGTAAACTATAACAGCCATGGTATTCCTAAGAGGAACAGTGACCACAGCCTTGCAAGATATAATGATGGAATGATACTACATGACATATCTGTCATTGCATCTGATGCAAATGCAAATAAGAGTTGATAGATATGATATGAGTGAAGATGATGATGATAATGATAATCTTAAGAATTTATAAACTAGCAATAATAA
Source organism: Octopus sinensis (assembly GCF_006345805.1). NCBI lineage: Eukaryota > Metazoa > Mollusca > Cephalopoda > Octopoda > Octopodidae > Octopus > Octopus sinensis. Next base: position 185,493,242 of record NC_042998.1, read on the forward strand.
ATCTCTGAGCAAGGTATAGACAGTAGTTGCACGGCATCGTGAAGTATATTTGCCACTTAAATGTGGCTAACCCTTAAGGGTGGATGCTACTGTAGAAGATGGGAAGGATGGCTTCTCTTCGCAAATATTGATAGCGCACAGAAAGTGTGTCAATAGCCAGCTGGAGGAGGTGTCCTCCTGGGGCTACAAGCTACAGTAGCATCCACCCTTAAGGGTTAGTCACATTTAAGTGGCAAATATGCTTCACAATTTATAAACTATTTACAACATATATATAATTTATAATATATATGTTATAGAAATAAACTATGATCAAACTGTAACAGATTTCCTTCACCTACTTGTTATGAAAAGTTTCAAAACTAAATAATAAACAAGATATATTAGATTAATAAAAGATAATATTGGAATTAATACTGAAAGGCAAGTAACACATACTACTTAACAAAATGTCAGTTTCCTTACCAGGTTTTCAAGGATTTTTTCTTTACTAAGAAAATGTCTTGATGTATCAAGCAAAATACCTCTGTGCTTAAATCTGGGTTTATCTTCTACTACGGTCTCGTTGATGAGAAACTACAGAGAAAAATAAAAAAGGAAAAAATATCACTGAAACAATAAATGCAAATAGCAGCAATGAATGACCAGTTAATCGACCCCATTCTGCAGCAGCTATCCCCAGCTCTTACAGACATATGAGAATAAACCAAACAGTGAAGAGAGTGCAAGAGAATATCTAGAAAGTTATGTCTCAGCCCATATAATTCATCATTGCATGCAGGAATAATGTAATATGGTCCATGGCCAGGCAGAGACATAGTATCATATAAGATGGATTCATGGGTCACATCTAACCAACTGATTACTTGTGTGCCATGGAACTGCTCAATCTGGGGCTGCAACAGAAAATACAATCAATGTAGAGCTTCTATGTAGTGTTCAGCCCTGATAGAAATAATGTCCAAATTTTCTTCAAACAAACTTCTGGAAGAAAAGACAGTGTCGTCATGGCTAGAATGGATTTTGATCACAGGCGTATCTGTTCTCTTTGGATTGATCTAGGGCTAAACAGCAAAAACTGTTAGCTAAATAATGACCAATGTTTTACCAGCTTTTAATCACATCCTGTCATTGATGACAAACCAAGTTTAGTGTTATCATTCCATCAAACTTGCATTTTTAACGCCCTCTTACCAGTCATTGGCAATATTTGAGTGTAGATATCAATGACAGCTCTATATTTCTGGGATCCAAAATGAGCAAAGATCAAGAATATAAAAGCAAATTAGGAAGACAATTGGAATTGGTTTGAAATACTGTCTGGGTTGGTACCTTTGTACGAAATCCAAGGCTTTGAATATGTTAATTTTCTCTATTGTGTTGCCTACCTGTGTGGCTTAGACACTTTACACACTTGATAGAATAAAAATGCCTTCAAAATGTGTTGGTTAGTGTAGCAAGTATTATGTCCCAATATGTTTTTAATCAAAACTTCAATATTTCAAAAATATATCCAGGAATTGGAAAGGATAAATTTTTTGGAGTAGTATCAATAAGTAAGAAATAGATGATAAATATAAAATGTGTAAAATTTTTGAATATGCACATAACAAAACTGATCATTCAGCAATAAAATGTGTTGATGATTTATCATTGAAACAGGCTTCACAAGTTAAAAATATTTCAAGTGTATATGAATCACATGTAGGAACTTCAGTAAGTAACTGGAGAACCTTAGCATCATTTAGGCCAACATTCTTGAACTTTGGTTCTTTCTTGTTTTTGCATTCATTTTTTAAATTCTTTCTTTCTTTTAATTTTTAAATCATATTTTTTTGTTCTTCAATTTGGTTTTCAAGCTTATCTTTACATATGGTTGTGAGTGTTGGATAATAAACCAAGAGTATGATTGTAAATACATACATAGGCGTAGGAGTGGCTGTGTGGTAAGTAGCTTGCTTACCAACCACATGGTTCCGGGTTCAGTCCCACTGTGTGGCACCTTGGGCAAGTGTCTTCTACTATAGCCTCAGGCCGACCCAAGCCTTGTGAGTGGATTTTGTAGATGGAAACTGAAAGAAGCCTGTCGTATATATGTATATGTATATGTATATATATATATATATATGTATGTATCTGTTTGTGTATGTGTTTGTCACCCCAACATCGCTTGACAACTGGTGCTGGTGTGTTTACGTCCCCGTAATTTAGCGGTTCGGCAAAAGAGACTGATAGAATAAGTACTAGGCTTACAAAGAATAAGTCCTGGGGTCGATTTACTCGACTAAGGCGGTGCTCCAGCATGGTCACAGTCAAATGACTGAAACAAGTAAAAGAGCTGTAATGGGGTTCCTCTGAAGGATCTCTAGAGTAACATTACTTGACAAGATGCATAGCTCAGGTTGTGGAGACGTAGCAGGTTGAGCCGCTACTTTTCCACTTTGAGAAATCACAGCTCTGGTACTATAGACATGCGATTAGAATGCTGCAGGAAAGTATTGCAAGATGGATTCTTCAAGCCAAACCAATCAGCAGGAGACCTGGGAGTAGGCCAAGAATGAAATGATTGGATAACATCCATAATCTCAGTTGGTCAGGCTTGGGGACATACTGGAATGTCTAATGAAAGTTGCTTTCAATAAGACCCTATGGAATTGTAGCTTGAGGACAGCTACCCCAACAACCATCCAAGGAATAGTGAGCAAAGAAGATGAATGGATTTCATTCTTCATTTTTACTTAATCATTTTTCTTCCTTTGTCCTCTTCATGATTTTGAATTTTACACACCCATTTTCTTTGTAGCAAGTAAAGTATTTATCTTTTGGTAAAAGTATGTCCTTAACATAACTAGGACCACATCTCAAAGATTGGCCTTTCTCTTTAGGGCTAGAAAATAGTTTAGTCTCAACAATTAGAGACACTCAACAAAGCTCATGTGAGGCCTACTATGGAATATTACTCATATTTAGGATGGTACAGCTGTTGCACACACAAAGAAAGACCATTCAAATAACTGGCATAAAGTGACTCACAGACATGCTCCAGCCATTGCCCCACAGACTGGTTGTCTCTTCTACTTTTTCTCCATAGCTAAAATAGCCTCTATTCCTCAGAGATGATTGGTCTCAGGCACTGTTGACTCACTTGTCCAAACCTCTTTTCATCACTTACTCTGTGTCCTGCCCCATCAAACTTAACATTAATCAGTGTCCCAAGTCTTTTCTCCCAACAAATTATCATCTTCCAGAACCTCTACATCTTTCCTGCAGGTATTGACTCGCAACAGTTTAAACAAAATGTCATCTACATTGATCCCACAAACCTTAGAAGCCTGCAGATGCCATGGTCACAGATCCTTCCTCAAGTCTCAACAAGTGAAATAAAAAAACAAAAATGGAAATATGTAAAAAAAAAAAAAATCTCCCGATATTCATAATCTCTCAAACAAATGCTGTAGTCAACATTTTGTAGATTTGGAGAAAGTATTTCAGTAAGATGTTTCAACTGTAAAAAAAAATATCAAATACAGAATATTACAATATATGACATTACGAATCAGGACCAGTAGGCCTATCATATCTCTAACCTTAACCCTTTCATTACTGTATTTATTTTGAGATGCTCTGTGTTTCTTTCAATTACTTTAAATATAACAAAGAATTTAGTAAAATAACTAAGTTATCATTAAGCTAGTGTTAGGAACATAAATTGTGACTAAGGTTTGGTGGAAGATTTTAATTCAAAACTTATGAAAACAAGACATTTGTACTACAGAGCCTGAGTTGGTTTCAGCTGGGTTGGTAACGAAAGGGTTAAACAAGAAATTCATTCAATTGAATTGGGATATTTACAAAATCTGAGAGAAAAAGTTTCAGCCAGGTTGGTAACGAAAGGGTTAATCTGAATCACACCAAGTGACTGGATACCTGGAGAAGGATGATATAACTAGCAAAGTTATTTAACAAATCCTTGGATTAAAATACTATCATTCATCATTTGTTCATGATAAAAGTACTTCAAGGAATAATTCAGAAATAAATTATTACTGCACTTACCGTTCCACTTTCAGTTTCATATACAAGTTGGCTAAATGTTTCCAAGCCATGGAGTGCACCCCAAACTGTAGTAGCAACTAATGTTGATGCACCATCAGCTTTGATCACAAGCAGATCTAAATAATAAAAATAGATTTTCAACAAATATTTTAAACTTTGAAATGTGTGCATATATATATATCAATCATCATCATCATCGTTTAACGTCTGTTTTCCATGCTAGCATGGGTTGGATGGTTCAACCGGAGTCTTGGAAGCCAGGAGGCTGTGCCAGGTTCCAGTCTGATTTAGTAGTGTTTCTACAGCTGGATGCCCTTCCTAACGCCAACCACTCCGTGAGTGTAGTGGGTGCTTTTTATGTGCCAATATATATATATATATATTATATATATATATATATATATATATATGTCTGTATATGAAATCGGTCCGATATGGTAATAATGGAATGTTTTATAAATTTCTGTCGACCTTTTTTCGAGTAGCGTGCATATTGTGAAAAAATTATATTGTTAAAGGACAATATGTCCAATTTTTTGACATATCTGGCATTAGAAATTTTTTCGTTTGCCCTTAATTATGAATTGTTTATAGATTTAACCTTTAAAGGTATTTTTTGATATGCTGGCCATTAATAAAATTTCTTTTGAAAAATAATATATATTTTTTTTTTTGAAAAAAATTTTATCCTTCATTAGATATGTCTGTATATGTTTATGCGTGTGTTTTTGTGTCTTGCATGTGTATGTGTGTTTGTGGGTAATCACCAAACCCACAAGAACTTGAACACTTTTTTAATATGTATTTTATCTTGTTTGAATTCGATCATTCTAAGAGTATATTTTAAATCCAATACTTGTCAAGTGGTGGTGGTGGATGACAAACACAAATGCAATGACACACACAAAGATAGATATATACATACATACATATATATATTTCTTTACTACCCACAAGGGGCTAAACACAGAGGAGACAAACAAGGACAGACAAATGGATTAAGTCGATTACATCGACCCCAGTGCGTAACTGGTACTTAATTTATCGACCCTGGAAGGATGAAAGGCAAAGTCGACCTCGGCGGAATTCGAACTCGGAACGTAACGGCAGATGAAATACGGCAATGCATTTCACCCGGCGTGCTAACGTTTCTGCCAGCTCGCTGCCTTACATACATATATGTGTGTGTGTATTTTACACACACATACACACAAACACACACTAACAATATGATTCTTTCAATTTCAGCCTACCAAAACCTATCACAAGGCTTTGGTCAGTTCAGGGTTACAGCAAGAGATACTTGCTCAAGGTGCCACGCAGTAGGACTGAACCTGGAGCAAAGTGCTTGGGAAGCAAACTTCTTACTATACAGCCATGTTGTTAATTTTACCACATGTTGTTAGTACATGTCAGTCACATGAAGTAGAAAGTGTTCCTTGTTGCGAGCTGTGAAAATGTTATCAATAACACCATTTAATCTGTGTATGATGATGTGACTGCAATATCTCTGATGGAATAACAAAGGCAGGCAAAAGATTTGTCACATGGACGAGGAGGAGTGCAATAAGGAAATAAAGCCAATGTACATGAATAGTATACTCTTTTACTTGTTTCAGTCATTTGACTGCAGCCATGCTGGAGCACCGCCTTTAGTCGAGCAAATTGACCCCGGGACTTATTCTTTGTAAGCCCAGTACTTATTCTATCGGTCTCTTTTGCCGAACAGCTAAGTGACGGGAACGTAAATACACCAGCATTGGCTGTCAAGCAATGCTAGGGAGACAAACACAGACATACAAACACATACACACATACATATATATACATATATACGACAGGCTTCTTTCAGTTTCCGTCTACCAAATCCACTCAGAAGGCATTGGTCGGCCCGGGGCTATAGCAGAAGACACTTGCCCAAGATGCCACGCAGTAGGACTGAACCCGGAACCATGTGGTTGGTTAGCAAGCTACTTACCACACAGCCACTCCTGCGAATGAAAGAAACTAAATAGTGCATGTTATGGAAGATGGAATCAACTAGGCTATGAGTCTACCTGAGAGTCATGTATGATGTGTTTCTATATTCAACCATTATTTGATGGAAAGGCTGAATTGACACTACTGATTGTCACCAATATGATGGTTGTGCTTCACTGGAAAATGTTTTGGTAACATGCAAATCATTCTTTGCAGTGTATGCCTATAGCCATAACCAAGTTGTGAGTATCCATACTTATGTACTAAACAGCAATGCAGTAAGAATCAAACACAAAGTTGCATCTGGTTTTTTCAGATGGAAGCACGGAAAGAACAATGCAGGAGAATAAACAAGGAAAGGTTGCTTATGAGTGAACGGTGCAGGTAAATTTGAAGGAAACATTCATGCTCCTAAACCATAAAGGATCATCTTGACATTCTGGTATAGTCTAACTTTACAAAAAAGTTCTAATTGCTGAGTTAATGATGAATTGGAAAAGCAATATGAAGAGAGCATAGGAAAGGAAGAGCCTGAAAATATAAAAGAACTAGCAGTATCGCCCAGCATTGCTCGGGTTTGTTTCGACCCTTTAGAACTGGAATTTTTGAAAAGTAAAAATTTTGCATTATGTAGCTTTTTATTCTCTTTAAGTGAACATTTTTCTGGTTGAAATAAATACACCGAAAAATGGCGACACAGCAGTAATGAAAATCGTAAAAAATAGGGATTTTCATACAAAAAAAGCACCTTTTTTATGTAAATAATTTTTGGTGTTAACATGGTCCGATTTGAATTTTTTTCTTCTACAGAAGGAAGAGCAAGCCTTCTTCTATCATACTCTCAATATTGGTCAACTTGCGGCACAGGGTCTCGGAGGAGATAGTGTTAGTTGAAGGCTACCAAACCTGCCATACACAGACAACTTCAGCTTTATACATAGAGAGATTAGAGAATCATGTGAGGCACTGGGATGGCAGTGTATGATACTTCCAGTAGACGTGGGTTATCATGGGTTTGTGGCTAGACCTATAATGTCTTACCTGGCCGGTAGTGAACTTATGAACAAAGAAGCAATTCATGAACTGAAGAGAGAAGCAGAAAATGTTCTATCATAGATGTGGCTGAGATGTGTGAAAGAGGGAACAAAATTGAGAACAAATAACATATTTTCTGTGAATGAAGTAATCCCTGTATAGCTGGAGTGGTTACTTTGATTGTTGTGGTGGCTGCATGGATGACAGAGGGAAAAGCAAACTACAGAATGGGTTAAAAGAACCCACACATCACCTGATAGCATCAATGCTAATAAGTACCACTTGTAGGGATGATGCTGTCAGAAGGTACTGACATTGTGATTATCTCCAACAAATAACTGATGAAGGGTGTGAAATATTGTGGTGAAACATCCACTGATGCATTTTTTAAATTTTATTATTATTATTAGGAAGAATGCAGCAGCCATGACCCTTTACAAGGCCTTCAAGCTTGGTAGAAAGGAGGGAGTGAGTTCTCAAATAAGAGATCTGGCGAGAATGCTTGCAACAGAGATGAGACTGCTAAAGACATCGAAGTTACCAGATGGTGGTGTTAGACAAGGTGATGAATAAAGTCTACCATCCATGTAGGCCATGATACAATCTCAATTCAGAACATAAAGCACCAGAACAAACACCACAAGGCATCTATTCTCATTTTCTTATAGTTCCCCCAATCCACTATCTTGGATTGATACTTTTTATTGATTCTGAAAAGATGAAACGCAAAGTTGATCTTGGTGGCATTTAAATTCAGAATGAATATAGGATGGAACAAGTATCACAAGACATTCTAATAAATGTACTAATCACTCTGCTAATTTGCCTTTTATGTAATTAACTCGTAAATTACATAACATCATATGACCTAATGAAAACTGAAATAATTGCTTGATGTCCTATAATATGACTTTCTACAATGTGAGAAATCATATTCACCAATGTACTAAAAAGCTAAGTCATAAAACTATTTTGTTTATTTTTAAAAAGCTTTTGTTCTTTTAATTTAATAACAACTCATCATAGAACATAAAAATAATTAAAATACATAATTATATAAAATTTAAAAATCTACAGCAAATAGAATGCAAAATTGCCATTAGAACAGCAAAAATACTGAGTAAATTACCCTTATAAAGCAGAAAAATGTATCAGCGACCAGCCATGGGAGTGCTGTTCTAATGGCAATTCTGCATTCAGAAAAATATCTTATTTGTATCATTCTATACACATTTCAATACTTATAAAAACAAATGTTTGTTTATATTTATACATTACAGCAAATAGTTTATTGTAAAAAAAAAAAAAAAATGGCTCACATATTTATTTATTTATTTATTTATTTATATGTATCAAATGAAATAAAATGAAAAACAGGACACAAAGGATGTCACGGTACATATGTTTCGAGCTTTATAGAACAACTTATTCTTACATCAATGCATAATCGACATAACAGATAGTTCAAAAGCCCTCTTCAGCCGCATGCAATTGCTACACCAAAGACTTGTATCAAATTATGAAAGGTTTGAGAAAGAACATTTGGTATTATTTATAATGGTAGGTAAACCGAGTTACAAACATACTTTCCCAGTGATATTCGGTTCACCTACCATTATAAATAATACCAAATGTTCTTTCTCAAACCTTTCATAATTTTGATACAAGTCTTTGGTGTAGCAATTGCATGCGGCTGAAGAGGGCTTTTGAACTATCTGTTATGTCGATTATGCATTGATTTAAGAATAAGTTGTTCTATAAAGCTCGAAACATATGTACCGTGACATCCTTTGTGTCCTGTTTTTCATTTTATTTCATTTGATACATATATCCTCTCACCTATGCTACTAGTTGGCATATACAGGTGCTTACATTTATCAAGTATTCACTCTGAATTTATTTATTTATTTAATTATTTAGGCTTTGTTTATTTTAGTAAAGAATGTATCGCTATAGCATGCACATATATACTGGTGAGTTAGAAGTGATTACTTCAGAATGAAGAAAACCTATATGGTTAAGAATTAATCAGAGGCAGTAGTGAACTAGCCAACACGATTCAGATTTATCAGAAAATGTGCCAGTGCTAAGAAATCAAAGAGTAGATTTAGATTTGAATAGCTAATGAATACAAACAATGTAAGATATAATTAAATGAATAGTTAATGAGAGCCAGGAAACTGATACACTACAATGACCTAAAGAAAATAGCCACTGCTAGAATGACAACTGTAGACTAAGAATACAAAGTTTTCAGAGTAAAGCATTTTGGACTGGATGAACATACATGTAAAGATATGTCAAAATGTATTGAATATTACAATATTGCATGCTCACAAATAAAACATCATCATCATCATTTAACGTCCGTTTTCCATGCTAGCATGGGTTGGACGGTTCGACCGGGTTCTGGTAAGCCATGGAGGCTGCACCAGGCTGTAGTCTGATTTGGCAGTGTTTCTACAACTGGATGCCCTTCCTAATGCCAACCACTCTGTGAGTGTAGTGGATTTTTTTTCTACGTGCCACCAGCACAGGGGCCAGAGCAGTCTGGCAAACGGCCACGATTGGTTGTTGCCTTTAGGTGTCACCGACACGGACGCCAGTCAGGCGGCGCTAGTATCTGCCACGTTTGGACGGTGCTTTTTACGTGTCACTGGCACGGGTGTCTTAACTACAATTTCCATTTGAATTTTTATTTTGACGTTGACGTTCTTGACTCAACAGGTCTCCTCAAGAACAGCGGGTTACTCTACGACCATCCTGCGAGCAATGAACTCACTTCATTTGTCATGTTTAAATGTCATGTTTAAATCTCTGTAAATTTTCTGAGCAAAAATTTGATGAAAATAAAAATGGAAAGCTTAGAAGTAGTGTAGAAGTGTTTTAATATATTTTTTTTAAAATATATACCCTTAGCATATATTTCGATGCATGTGAAGGGGTATGTCACATCATCATCATCACCATCATCATTTAAGATCTGTTTTCTATGCTGGCATGGAGTGGATGGTTTAACAAGAGTTGTTGAAAGGTTTTGTAAGTTGGTGACCTCGTTGGTGCCAGTGCCAAGTAAAAAATACCCAATACATTCTGTAAAGTGGTTGGCATTTGGAAGGGCCTTCAGCCATAGAAATCATGCCAAAGCAGAACTTGCCTAACAGATTCTGATAGCATTTCACAATGCTTTAACAATCTTGCAGTACTTATCTCCGTTGAGTAAGGTACTACAAGGTTGTTGAAAGCCTCAAATTAGTACAGTTTGTCCTAACCTTACAATTTAAAGATATCTAAATTTTAAGATTAGACCACATTATGTCTTAATTTGTAGTCAGTTGTGAAATACATCTTTCCATGAGGCACTAATTTCTAACAAATGCAGATACATACAATGAATCAGATACGAACAAAAGCACATTGATTGATATTTATATCTATATGTGTGTGTGTGTGTGTATATATATATATATATATATATATAGGAGAGCATTGTATAACAATGCACTATAATACAAATATTGGACAATGATAACAGTTGTAATTTAGTCATCCATTGTCTGATATGATATTTCAGAATAATATTCCTTCTTCAGATATTCTTAGATGGAGTCGCTGTTATAATTGGTTTTCCAACGGCTTTTCTTCTTTATTATTTTTTTTGAAGCATCTCAACAGTGGTCTCATTCCAGAATTCCTCATGAGAATTGCGTGAGGTCAGCCATGCCTCAATCTCATGTGTGCTGGTACATCCGTAGCGCTGCTTCTAAGTTATGTAATATACGTGCAGTTTCCTTTTTTCCCCCTTCTCTTTTTGTTTTCTTTTTTTTGTTATAAACTACCGATGAGCATATTATCAAAAATGAACCTACATGCATCCAGATGTATCTAAATAATGTATTGATTACCAGCCTCCAGCCTGTTGTTAATTTGGGGCCCTAGTCTGTGTATGATTATAGCTTCCTTAATTCTTAAATTACCCAAATTTCTTTCCTTGGCCTCACTTGTGACTGTTATGCTTTTGTTGGTGTCCCAACTTTGTCCTGTCCACATATATATTCTTCTTTTGCATCCTCATCCCCACATATAATGCTGTTACTGTATTCTGCTTCATTATGTTTCTGGTGGTTTCTGATGGAGAGGCTTTGGTTTTGTGCCACATGGAAAAATCCTTCAGTCTCTGCTCTGAGTCCTATGCTTCTCAGTCAGTGTTGTGATCTTTCTTTATCTATTTCCTTTCTGTTCGGTTTATTCCAGCATTTGCCATGAAGAGGCTTTACTTGCTACCATTTTATCATTGCAATTTGTCATCACACAGTTTCAGTTTAGATGTTAGTAGCTTTCCAATTTTTGTTGTTACTCCTGTATTTTTGTTGTTACTCCTGTTCTTTCATATCTTTGCTTTGTATTTTTCCGCTTCCTTTAAGACAGAAACATTTCCCTTTTGTTTTGTTCATGTTTTGTAGCCATTTGTATCAGATTTTTCTTGATTCTGAATTAGATATTTTTATATTTGGCATTCCTTCAATTATGATGATCAGTGTTCAAATTTATTCATTAAACAAAACCGGTTTGTGAAATTAATTTTCATGTGGCTGAGCATTCCGCAGACATACATAAACTTAATGTAGTTCTCAAGGAGATTCAGCGTGACACAGAATGTGACAAGGCTGGCCTTAGTACACAGGTACTACTCATTTTTGCCAGCTGAGTGAACTGGAGCAACATGAAATAAAGTGTCTTGCTTAAGGACACAACACGCCACAAGGTATCAAACTCATGGCCTTACAATTGTGAGCCAAATACTATAATCACTAAACCACATGTCTTCACATAGATATTTTTCTATAGTAGTTTTGTATTTGTGTAAGGCTCTACTGCTATGAATTTGAGGTATATATAATCTTTCTTTCTATGTCAGATTTTGGATGGTGTAGTCTAAATATTTTCCTTGTTTTCCTGTCAAAGCTTGCTAGTTTATTTAGTGACTAGTTAAAATTATAACTATAACATATATCTGGTACAACTAGAGTATTGATACTAACTTCCGTTATTTTTGCATTTGTGATTTTTTTTTTTGTGTGTTGGGTGCTTTTATTGTGTGTCACCAGGTTAACTACAAACACTGAACTGTCTAGGCTTGCTGGTTTATTTAGCATCTAGTTAAAATTATAACTGTGACATATATCTGGGACAGCTAGAGTATTGATACGTATTGCATTTTTGCATTAGTACTTTTTTTTTTTCTTTGTTACTGGGTGCTTTTTGTGTGTCATCTGTATAACTATGAACATGAAAGAAATGACTTTATGTTAGATATGGGTTTAAAGTATAAGAAGAAGCCAGACCAGAATAGACTCTTTGCAGCAGAGAAGCTACATAGCTACTCACATCTTAGAAGAGAGGGTGTGGAGTGATTGAGTGGAGTTGGGCAAAGGTGAAAGCAATGGGGGCTGGGTGTACTGTCAAGGTAAGAGGTGAGTAAAAGTGAGTGGGATCAGAGAAACTGGGACTGTGGGTGGTAGATATTGCAAGAATATATGGGAGAAAGAGAGATGGGGAATAGGTGAGGAAATAGGGCAAAAAATAAAGAATGAAGAGCTGGTTTTGACAGGTGAATGTAGTGAATGGTGGGCAGGAGGGGAGGAGTCCAATAATGTGTGTTAGTAAAAACAAGCAAAATAGTGATATTGATAAAGTAGACAAGGCAAGGATCAGAGTGACAGAGAGAGATGGCATGTTGTTGAGTAGGTGGTTAGAGTGTGGAGGAATAGTGCATGAGGGAGGTGAGAGATGTATGATGTGAAGAAAGAGAGATAATTTGGTGGCTTAGTGGGGTGATCAATGTAAAATGTTGGTGGAGAGGACACTAGGACACTAGCCGGATGAAAGAAGTGAAGTGATTCTGAAGATTGAGAAAGATTAGCGGTAGCAAGGTAAAGCTACAGTTAGAGAGATGATGAGTGGTGGAGGTGTCGAGATCTCTCTCTCTCTTTCCCTGTTAAAAATATCAGTCTTCAGAATCACTTCACTTCTTTTATCCATCTACTGTCCTCTCCACCAACATTTTACATTGATCACCCCACTAAGCCACCAAATTATCTCTCTTTCTTCACATCATACATCTCTCACCTCCCTCATGCACTATGCCTCCACACTCTAACCACCTACCCTACAACATGCCATTTCTCTCTGTCCCTCTGATCCTTGCCTTGTCTACTTTATCAATATCACTATTTTGCTGCTTTTCACTAACATAGTGGATAAGAATACTAAACCTTGTCTTCAAAAAACAGTTCTGAATTTAGAGATAAAGAACAACTCAAATGCAAAACATTCTTCAATAAATAAAATTTCTAGATTATGAAACAGAAGATTATTCAATATTTTGTTCTTTATGCTTTTTAAACTACTATTATATCTTCCTACATTGGTCCGGATGTGTAGTATGGAAGATGAAAAAAAAGAAGGCAATGAGAAAAGGAGAGAGAGAGAGAGAGAGAGAGAGAGAGAGAGAGAGAGAGAGAGAGAGAGAGAGAGAGAGAGAGAGAGAGAGAGGAAGATCTCAAAGAATTTGTAGTTGAATTGGCTGCTTATAGTTCTGGTTGGAATCAGTGAATTATAACATAATTTAAAATGAATACACAAAGGTGAAGTTTTGCTATGTTATGCTTTATATTGAAATGATACCTCTGCTATTTTGATTGGAAATAAAAATTTATAAACAAACCAATATCAAGTTTAAATAAAAATCCTACTTACTACACATTGCGAAAATACTTGCTTTTATTTTTCAATAGCATTTTTATTGTTGATTGACAGATATATAACAACTGATGATGATTTTAAAGATAACATTTTTACATGAGTGACTAATGAGATGGTGAAATATGCAAGTAACAGTCACAAAGATAGACAGATACATTAAAAAAAAGATAAACAGCAAGAGAGAGAGAGAGAGAGAGAGATTCAGACAGACAGAGGTGTGTAAGTGTGTGTTAGCTATGCAGCCCAGACTATAAATTTGGTTTACACCAGCACACCAAATATTGCAGAAAATGCAGCAGGAGGTTAACTGCATGAAATTGTGGATGGAAGCACTCCGTCGGTTGCGACGACGAGGGTTCCGGTTGATCCGATCAACGGAACAGCCTGCTCGTGAAATTAATGTGTAAGTGGCTGAGCACTCCACAGACACGTGTACCCTTAACGTAGTTCTCGGGGATATTCAGCGCGACACAGAGAGTACAACAGAAACAGGAAGTAAGAGTGAGAGAAAGTTGTGGTGAAAGAGTACAGCAGGAATCACCACCATCCCCTGCCGGAGCCTCGTAGAGCTTTAGGTGTTTTCGCTCAATAAACACTCACAACGCCTGGTCTGGGAATCGAAACCGTGATCCTACGACCGCGAGTCCGCTGCCCTAACCACTGGGCCATTGTAATGTGCTTCAAATGAGACTGAAATTCTGAACTGCCCTAGTAGTGAATGTGCACTGAACCATCGAAGTAATCTTAACACATCACCTAGATTAAATAACCAGCATTATAGTCCTTCAGATTATAAAGAAGTTTAAGATTCTTTTCTACTCTAGGCACAAGGCCTGAAATTTTTGGGGAGGGAGCTAGTTGATTAAATCAACCCCACTACGCAAATGGTACTTAATTTATCGACCCCGAAAGGATGAAAGGCAAAATCGACCTCGGCAGAATTCGAACTCGACTGCTCATGAGAATTCCAAGATTTAGAGAAGAAATTCCAAAGAAGCAAAACCTAAAATTAAGAGGCGGCCTCAAAATAGAAAAAAAAAAAAAAAAAAAAAAAAAGACTAAAGCATTTGCTCCATTCCCCTCGTGCTCTCACCATTCTCCTCTACTTTGTTCCAAACATCTTTCTTAAATCATCTTCCTACCTGACTGGAAGTCTTCTAAATCGTCACTTCCATTTGCATGGGTACCACTCAACAACTGCATAGGTCCACCGATTGTCTGTGAACCTTGTGACATGACCAATCCATCATAGGTTCGCATGATGGTATTCTGTGAGAAGGCGGCGAGCTGGCAGAATCATTAGAACGCCAGGCGAAATGCTCAGCGGTATTTCGTCTGCCGCTACATTCAGAGTTCAAATTCCGCCGAGGTCGACTTTGCCTGTCATCCTTTCGGGGTCGATAAATTAAGTACCAGTTACACACTGGGGTCGATGTAATCGACTTAATACCTATGTCTGTCCTTGTTTGTCCCCTCTGTGTTTAGCCCCTTGTGGGTAATAAAGAAATAGGTATTCTGTGAGAAGGCGGTGAGCTGGCAGAATCGTTAGAACGCCGGGCGAAATGTTCAGCCGTATTTCGTCTGCCACTACATTCAGAGTTCAAATTCCGCCGAGGTCGACTTTGCCTTTCATCCTTTCGGGGTCAATTAAATAAGTACCAGTTACGCACTGGGGTCGATATAAACAACTTAATCCGTTTCTCTGGCCTTGTTTGTACTCTCTGTGTTTAGCACCTTGTGGGTAGTAAAGAAATAGGTGTATTCTGTGATGATATCCTTCATTCCAGTTCTATCCCTCATCTCCTCATTCCAGATGTGATCTCTTAGTGAGATTCCCAACACTGACCTATCCATGGCTCTCTGCACCTTAAGCAGCTGTTATTCTCTCCTCATCAAGGCCCACGTCTCACATGCATATAACATTGCATGACCATCACAAGACACCCTTCTCCACCAGAACATTTACTGGTGAGGATAACAGGGCTACATTTGTTGTGCACCCGGTATTTGCCACCTGAAGGAGGGTGACATACTGCATTATCACACCTTATTTCCTGAGAGCTTGTAGTACTATGTTGATTTCGATGCTGTCGAAGGCTTTCCAGAAGCTATCAAGGAAGGACAAATTATATGATGCTTATATTACAAACTGCGATGCAACCTGGTAGCAAGATATAGGTCTTGAATGAAGAGGATTTATGAAGTCTAGAAAGAAATAAGCGAGCATGTTCAGCAGGACATGTAATGTTATATACAGAAATGAGCTATGGGAAATTAAAAATTGAATATAAACAGGAGTGGATGTAGAGGGGAAGAGATAAGACAGCAATGATATGGGCACACGTATGAAAGATGACATCTATATAAAGACTTGCAGGGCAGTCAAAGTGGATGGATCTTGTGATTAGTGACACACAATGTTGAAGATCACTTCCCACAAAGCATTGGTAACACACAGTATTATAAAAGACCCACCTACCTGTACCAGTATAACATAGCACACAGAAAAGGGTGGTGGTTATACGTGTTGGAAAGTATATATCTACATTTGGAACTATTGCCAAATATATGCTCTTTTAGTAGTGATTCAAAACCTAATCGCTTGATAATCGGTCAGATACCATGAGCAAACCACCATAATTTCACATGATCAAAGAAACAGCCTTAGTACACTACAAGGCATAATCAAAGAAACAGCCTCAGTATGCTACAAAGTAGGACTCATCTTCCAAAATGATGGCTTCTTCACAGGAAACCCAATGGGGATAAATGAAATACTGAACGAACAGTTCAAAGGTGTTTTTTTAATACCCCTTTGGGACACAGGCAAGTGAACAAATCAGTGGAGTCCTTTGCCACTTCACCTGTAACCAAGGTGATAATAATTGATTACATCAACATTAAAGAGCAAGATGTAATATTGGCTACAGATGAGGTAGACACAAATTCAGCTGCTGGCCCTGATAGATTCTCAGCAATCTTCAAATCATGAACATGAGCCCTGCAAAACAACTGCAGCTTCTTTTTCAGAACTTCCTTGCAAGTAGTAAGCCCCTATGCAAATTGAAGTGGGGAATAATATGCCTTATCCACAAAGGAGGAAGCAGAGTAGATCCTAAAAATTATAGGCAACTCTTGCATTCATCCTTGAAACAAAGAGGTAATCCTCATGCTTTTGTACCAGTGGCCATTTCCCCATGCAAGAATTCTTTGGGAATCCTCCAGTCCAGCATATGATGTGTGTGACAGAGTCAATACAGACAGCACTGTTGGAGCAGAGCGAATATGCTGGGTATCTTGGTATGGTTGAGGACTTCAGTGTTGGTAATTCAGTCAGTTCACTTGATATCCAAGATGCAACTCAGGTTATGAAGGTGGAAGACAAGATGCTACTCCTGTCTAGAATAGAGGCTTCATGTCTCACTGCTGTAAAGTAGTGTACTGAAGTCACATGCCTTATAGACAACAATCTTGGGGTTCTTTATGGTCAGTTTTCTGTTCTCCCAGAGTCTCTTCATCAGCCTGGCACATGAGGATGCACATCCAATGCACCTGCTGATCTCAAGGTCCAGCTTGTAATTGTTGATGGTTTTGGGGTGGGGTGCTTGACTCTGTACGTAGCCCTGTACATTGGTTTTCTTCAGACAAATAATCAGGCTGAATTCCTGGCAGGCCCTTGGGAGTTTGTCCACAAGGTGCTGCATTTGCTTCACTTAGTGTGCTGTCAAGGCTGCGTTGTCCACAAACAGCGTTTCTCTAATGAGTGCCTGACAAACCCTGGATTTCACTTTCAGCCTTAACAGTTTCCCAGCTGACCTGGTGTGGAGGTAGACACCATCGGTTCATGCTTCAAATGCATGTTTCAGCATGACTGTATATAAGATGCCAAGCAAGGTGGGAGCAAGCACACAGCCCTGCTTCACACCCCAACATAAGTTGAACACTTCCAAAGAAGAGTCATCAAATTAAACACCTTTCATATCCACCAGAAACAGGACAACTCTGAGAAGTCTGGGAGGACAGCAGGTCTTGGCGAGGATTTTGAACTAGCTCAGAATCTTTTGTGAGGTCAATAAAGGTGATGTAGAGTGGTTGTCTTTGCTTTCAGCACTTCTGTAGCTGTCTAAAAAAGATCAGGTCAATGGTGGAGCATTCTAACCTGAAACCACACTCAGATTCTGTTCAGGATTGCACAAACAAAGACTTTCCCTGACAACACTTAACAGCGAGATGCCTCAGTAGCTTTTGCAGTCACTTCTGTCCCTTTTGTTCTTATAAAGAGTGACAATGTTGCAGTCTCTCTTGTCTTGCAGGGCTGTTTCCTCCTCCCAGCACTTACACAGTAGTTTCAGCAAGTGGCTGAGTAGATCTCCTCTTGTATACCTGATGATCTCTAGTGCTTTCCCAGTGGGCAACCCATCAATGACTTTGCTCAGTTCTTCAGCAGTCAGCAATGTGTCCAGCTCTTCCATGACAGGTAGATGATCCATGGTGTCTAGCACACTGTCCAAGATGTTCTCCTTGGCATAGAGTTTGGAATAACATTCCACCCATCTCCCCAGCTGCTCTCTGATGACATTGTAAAACTACCAAATGACCTGCATGTAATATACAAATGGGCTGATGTAAATAACATACATTTCAATGCTAAGTCTCATGAATGACCATGGGATTGCACTTAGAAAGTTCCCCTCCTAGACACAAGTCTGGGCAAGGTTGTTTGAGGAAGACCAGAAGTTGCCCATGCATAGCAGCCTCCCCTCTATATGCCATTGATGTTATCCAAGGGAAAGGCAAAGGCTGATATAGCTTGGCACTAGCAACATCACAAGTCATTTCTACACATGAGTGAACTGGAGCAACATGAAATAAAGTGTCTTGCTCAAGAACACGACACACAATCTGGTCCAGGAATCAAACTCAAAACCCCATAATCATAAGCTCAACACTTTAACCAGTGAGCCAAGTGCCTTCACAAGATAAATAATATGTATTTTATTAATTAATGTATAACTCTTCCTTGCCTTCAAGTGGCGCAGAAAATAATCCTTTCATTTCATCCTATCTTCTGAATTTTTTCAAAGATTGATTTAGTGCATGCATCAACTGAACTGGTGGACATCCCTAACACTGCTTTAACTACTCCTTTTGGTTTGTTTGAAGTTATTTGAATGCCTTTTGGTCTATGTAACACTACTAATACTTTTTAGAGATTTACTGATGAAGTCACACATGGTCAAGATTTTGTTTTCACATCTATCGATGACTTATTAATAGCCAGTTCCACAGAAGAGGAGCATGTACTTCAATTTTAACAACTTTTTACTTACCTGTTGCAATATGGTGCGATAATTAAAGCAAATAAATGTGGTTTTGGTGTTTCTTCCATCATTATTAAGGGACATGTAATTGATAAAGATTGAATACATTCAGTCAGGATAAGATTGATGCTATTCATGATATTCCAGTTCCTTCTTCTCAAATGAAGTTATGAAAATTTCTTAGTTTGATTAACTTCTATTGAAGATTTATTCTACATTGTACTGAGACAATTTTTCTTCTCACAGAACTTTTACATGACAGAAAAATGAAAAATAAACCTATATAATTAAATTCTACTCAGTTACAAGCCTTTGAGAATATTAAGGACAAGTTATCAAGAATTATACTTTTGGCACACCCTGATTCAGATGCACCCACATCATTAATGATTGACGCATCTGATGTAGGAATTGGCAGAGTTTTACAACAGTTTGTTCTAAATGCTTGACAACCACTTTCCTTCTTTTCCAAATGCCTCAAATCAGCAGAGTCAAGGTACAGCATCTTCAGTAGAAAACTTTTGGCTGCTTATTTAACTGTAAAACATGTTTGTTTTTTTTTCTTGAGTTCATAGTTTTCACCAATCATGAAACATTGACTTTTGTTCTACAATCGAAAACTGATAAATATTCACCCATAGACCTATGACATTTGGATTTCATTTCACAATACATTGTTGATATTTATTACATCAAGGGCAGAGATAATTCTGCAGCTGATACCTTATCTTGTATGCACATTAGCGTGACTGCAGCAAATTGTGTTGGATCAACAACATGACAAATTTTTGCCTCTTCAATTGTTGGACTCACCTTCATTAGACTTCCATCTACTACCACTACATTTTACAGATTCTTGTTTGGTGTGACGTTTCTATCAGGTTTTTCCAAGCTATATGTTCCTAAGATTCATAGGTGAATGCTTTTTTTTTTTTTGGTTCTTCATAATTTACCTCATCCCAGTATTTCAGCAACAGTGAAATTAATTTCAAGTCACTTTGTGTGTCCCTGTATGCAAAAAGACATTTGTAATTGGGCATTTACTTGAATATTGTGCCAGAAAACTAAAATTCAACGCCACATCAAGAAACCTTTGGGCACTTTTGTTACTCCAGACGAGTGCTTTAAACATATCCAATTAGATACTGTGCACCCCTTGCCACTAGTTCAAGGTAATATGTATTTGTTGAGCTGTATAGATCATTTTTCTAGATGGCCTGAAGTCCATACCCAACAAAGACATTTCATCTCTCTCAATTGCAAATGGTGGATTTCTGTTTTGGAGCTCCTCTCACCATAATTGCTGATAGAGGTTGACAATTTGAATCAAATCTGCTGAACTTTAAAATAATGTGGGGGGGGGGGTTAGGTGGGGTACAAAAGGAAGTCTTGCCACTGACCTTGGCGACAGGGCTGGATTAAGATCCATTGAGGCCCTAAGCATTTATAAGATTTTGGTACCCCCATAAAAGATTATGTAATTCAAAATATAAACAATAACAAACCATAAAATAAATTTTTATTTGGTGGACATAAAGTATATGGACTTTTGTTTTTGGTTGTTTGTTTGTTTTTTTTTTATAGAAAACCCCATTTACGAGTACGGAGATTCTGATTCTGCAAAAAAAAAAAAACAAAAAAAACGGCTTTTCAAAATTTTAATTTCCCCACCAAATTCTTCTATTTTCACTTTTTTCAGAATTTTTTTATTTTTTTATGTAATATGTAGAAAAATACGTGGGGGAATTAAAATTTTAAAATCAGAATCCCCGTACTCGAAAATGGGGGACCCTGTGAAAAAAACAAAACAAGTAGGGCGGTACGGTCCACATTGTTTACGCCCGCCTTTTATTCTTCAAAACAAAACAATAAGAGGGGAAATGACGTTTGTTTTTGTATACTTTCACTTAATATTTGAAAAGCTTCCTCTTTTTTTGAATAGCAAAATCTTTGATCAGATCCTCAAAATTAATCTTAGGTAACACATCTGCATCTATACTTGGTGAGGATAAAGGCATCCTGAATATTATTTTAGCAAGTTTAAAGTGATTTCTTTTGTGCCGTAAACTATTTACAATTTCAGTAGTGCCCCGTCCTTCCCTCGATGCTCTAAGCACATGCTTATTTTGCTTAATGGTTAATCCAGCGCCGCTTGGCGGGATTTGAACTCAGACAAAATCAGATCAAACTAATTACGCTATCCTCAATGAGCTGATAGATATACAAAGCACTATTCTGACATTTTACAATTAACAGCCAAATTTCCTTCAAATTAACCCATCACCCGAAAAACGGACACATTCGATAATGTATATCATTTATATTATTTGTCTTCATTTTGTTTGTTATTAACACAACATTTCGGCTGATATACCCTCCAGCCTTCGTCAGGTGTCTTGGGGAAATTTGGAACCTGGGTTCTCATTCCTAAGGTATTTTTCGATGTTATTATTATTCAAGTCACTGCCTGGAATCTTGGGGTTAGTAGCCTTAACCACTACGCCATAAGTCCATGGGCAATTATGGAGTGAATTTTAGGGCTTATAAATCTTTAAAATTTACGCTAAAATTGCGCATGGGCATATGGCGTAGAGGTTAAGAGCGTGGGCTACTAACCCTAAGTTCCAAGTTCGATTCCAGGCGATGGATAACAATAATCGAAAAGTACCTGAGATACCGGATGAAGGCTTGGAGGGCATATTAGCCGGAACAAATATCTGTCAAATGTAAATAATATACGTAATTCCTCATCTCTTAAATATAGAACTGTCTTCGTACATATCATTTAATTAAAAACGGCGGGATTATCACAAGATAATATAAACAATAGTTTTGCTCAATAAGAACATAAACAACAATAACCCATTCATATAACATCCATTCATTATATGTGTGTGTGTGCGCGCGCGCGTGTGTGAATATATATATATGTGTGTGTGTGTATATATGTATGACGAAATGTACGCACCTCAGTGAAATGTTTAAAACAAAGTCGATCTTTCGTCTCTAGTAGACCTTTCCGTCGATTTCCGTAAAAAATTTTTTTTTTTTACATATGGGCTTGCGGGAACTTTTGAAGTAATATACATACATATACACATACACCGAGTAAAAAATTTCAATTATCTGTCTCTTCACACACACTAACAGAAGCACTTCACTTACACAACATACTGTCTGTCTCCCACACCCCATCAAACACACACACACACACACACATGTACATCAATGCTTCACATGCACGGTAACTTCAAAAGAACTTCCCTCGTCATACAATCGCTTTCTCTTAGTCTCTTTCGCTCTCATTACTTCAAAAGTTCCCGCAAGCCCATATGTAAAAATAAAAAATAAAAAATAAATTTTTACGGAAATCGACGGAAAGGTCTACTAGAGACGAAAGATTGCCAAAACAAAAAGTAAATAGGTAAAATGACTTACAAGACTCGTCTGATTGAAGTGAAGGGTACATCCCACCGTTGCATGATTGACGAACGTTCACATTCAAGTTAGAGAGAACATCAAACTGACTAGTTTCATATTGGAAAGTTTTTTTCAAACGGGGTTCTA
Organism: Octopus sinensis; assembly: GCF_006345805.1. NCBI lineage: Eukaryota > Metazoa > Mollusca > Cephalopoda > Octopoda > Octopodidae > Octopus > Octopus sinensis. The sequence continues at coordinate 185,515,966 of NC_042998.1, forward strand.
AATTGATAAAAGTTCTCTTCCACCATCTCTTGAAGCTGGAATCTAAAACATCGCAAGATTCGGATGTTGCAGTGAACGTGAAGCTGTACGGATGAATTTGCAGTGGAGTCGAGGAGCTGTTTATTTTTCGTGGTAAAGGCCAAACACGAATATTGCTGTTAAGTGCAATACAGAAAGTCGACAGTAGTAAAAAGAAGAACGGACGAGAAAGAGAGACGTAACCGCTCGCCATTGTCGACACTGAGAAAAAAATAAAGGAAGGAAAAAGGAAGACAAAATCACTGATTTTAGTCAACAACCTCTTGCCGCTCACTCTGTCGTCAAACCGGCAGTGTTACTACGACTGATGATTGATCGACGACTGACTGCATATAATATATATATAGGCGGTGGCGGCGGCGGTGGTGGTGGTGGTAGTGGTGGTGGTGGTGGTGGTGGTTTTTGGTGATGGTGGTGGTGGTGGTGGTGGTGGTGTGGTGGTGGTGGTAGTGGTGGTGGTGATGGTGGTGTTAGTGGTAGTGGTGGTGGTGATGGTGGTGGTGGTGGTGGTGGTAGTGGTGGTTTTTGGTGGTTATAGTGGTGGTGGTGGTGGTGGTTTTTGGTGGTGGTGGTGGTTTTTGGTGGCGGTGGTGGTGGTGGAAGTACAATGAGTAATGTTTATCGCATTTTCGTTGATTAAGAGAAAAAAAAAAAGAAGTTATTTTACAAACGTTCACTACCTTACAAAATCTGTATCAGCTAAGCAACCTTCTCTTAATGCATTGAAAAAAAAAAACTATAACATATTCGGAACAAATATTTCAGAAAATTATCTCCATTTTCACTTTGAGCATATAAAAAACAAACTTAGGTGGGGCAGAATGAGTAAGACACGATAAGATAAGTTTGTTTTTTCAGTTCTCCAGGGTTGCATTTGAATGAAAGATTCGTACACATCGATATCCATCTTTAGACATCAGAAAGATAAGGTATGCAACAAAAATAAAATAAAATAAGAAATGTTTTGGTCAAATGAAAGAAATTCATGAAAAAATAACACATGATATGAAAGTAACAAAACTCGACAAAATCTAAAAACTCAAAGTATTATCGATAGCTTCATGACCTGCTAGAGTGGCTCACTTTGTGATATATTTACGCATCATGTAGTTAAAAAGAAGAAAAAAATTCAATAGTTTCTTTTCTTAGTCATTACTCATTTTGCCCCGCTTTAGAATCCTCTATGAAAATTGAAAATGATCAAATTAGACATTAATCATCATCATCATCATCATCATCATCATTTAACGTCCGTTTTCCATGCCGTCATGGGTTTGGCGGTTTGACCGAAGCTGGTAAGGCCAGGGGCCACACCGGGCTCCATTGTTCTGGTATGGTTTCTCTGACTGGATGCCCTTCCTAATGCCACCCACTCTACAGAGTATACTGGGTGCTCTCTATGTGATATCAGCACTAGTGCTTTTCACATAATACAACCACCAGTGCTTTTTATGTGGTACCAGCACCAGTGTCAATTCTGCTGTGGCAGACAAGTCTTCTTGAGTGCAGCAATACACCAGATATCTTGGTCCTTAGTCATCTCCTACATAAGGTTCAATACTTTGTCCCATGTCTTCCTAGATCTCCCTTTTCCACAAGTTCCATCCACAAGTGATTGGCACTTCTGTATGAAACTGTCTACATCCATACTCATCACATGACCATATCAGTGGAGTCTTCTCTCTTGCACACTGCATCTAATTCCTCTTATACCCAACTTTTCTCTCAGTACCCTAGCACTCTGTTGCACATGTACACTGACATTACTCATTCAGCAGAGCATATTAGCTTCATTCCTCTCTAGCCTTCATATGTCTTCTGCATTCAGGGCCCCCATCTCACTACCATGTAGCATTGTTGTTCATATATACGCATCATAATCTTCCTTTCACTCAGACTGCCAACAGAGGTGACACTCTCTGAATTTTCTCCATCCTATTCTTTTAGCAATTACACTTTCTATGCATCCTCCCTCACCACTAATTAGGTCCCCTAAGTAGCTGAAATTGTCCACTACCTCTAAAGAGTCTCTGGGGCATTTGAGAAAATCGATTTCTTGAGTATCTGTAGTTTTTATGGCTTCTGTGCATCTTCCACATACAAACACTACCTTCTCTGATAAGCTTTCTTATTATTTCACAGCACCTCTTATGTGTCCATAGCTTGCACTGGGTACTCAATATGGAATTCCTGCCTACACCTTTTCTATATAGCAAGCAGGGTCATTTACCTGATAGGAGAAGGGTCTTGTCTATTTTCTTGCTTAATAGAACCTTTGTCTTTGCTAAGTTAATCTTAAGGCCCTTTGATTCCAGGTTTTACTTCTACACCTGGAATTTCTTTTTTAGTTCTGTTACAGAATCTGCTATAAAAGCAAGATCATCAGCATATAACAGTTCTCATGGGCAGCCAGTTTTGAATTCCTCTGTTATGACCTGGAGGATGATGATGAATAGGAGGAGACTGAGAACCAAACCCTGATGAATGCCTACCTCTACGCTAAATTCATAATTATACTCATAGTTAACCTTACAAACAGAACCTCTGTACATGGCTTTCACAAGCCACTCATCAACACCTAGCTTCCTCAGAGCCTACCATATCTCACAGCAGGGTACTCCGTCCAAGTCAACAAATGCCAAATACAATGTTTTATTCTTGGCCAAATACTTCTCCTCATGCTGTTTGACTATAAAGATAGCATCAATAGTGCTTCTCCCCTGCACAAAGTCAATTTGTATTTTATCTAATCTGATTCTGCTCCTAATTAATTGGGCTATAACTTTTTCCATCACTTTCAAGACCTGATCCAGCAACTCGATACCTCTGTAATCACTTCTATCTGAAGCATCTCCTTAACCCTTGCAGCAGCTGACTAAAATGCTGCTGACCACTCGTTAGGGATGACACCATTCTGAATAACCTGCTTAATTACTCAAGTGACTAAACTGTATCCTATTCTGCTAAATAGTTTAAGCATCTCAGTGGTGACTCTTGATGGGTTAGGGCTTTCTCTATCTTTACATCCTTAGTTGCCTTATGCATCTTACTGCCATCAACTCAAATAACTGGTCCCTCTGTTGAGTTTACATAGAGTAAGCTCCCTTTCATCCATTCATTCTCCACATTTAGCTTTTTATTGTAGTCTTTTCATGCCTCTTTCTTTTCTGAGTCACTAAGTGCAAGTATGCCATTATCGATACATACACACTTCTCTCCCACAACATCTTGCTTCTCTCTGACATACTGTGTAGTAATCCTGAACACCTCACAGCTCTGATTTTCATGCTGTAAGACATTGGCAAACCTCTTCCTTTCTGCTTCTGCCCTGGCTAGATAAACCTGTCACCCAGCTTCCCTCTTGGTTACCTTATATAGCTTTCTGCTGCCTCCTTTTCTCCAGTCTTCCCAAGCCTGTCTCTTTGTTTTTATGACCCTATCTACCTCAGGTAGATGGAGCCATAAAAGCAAAGAGGCAGGTCACTCTCTATCTGGCAAAGACTTTGCCACCAACTACAGATTTGGTCTGCAGTCTTCAGAAGGTTGTCTCATAGGAACTACCAGTTGTCTTCAATGTTATACATCACAACCTTCTTTCTCATTAAATGCTTTAATCAGAATGTCTCTATATCTCTGACTTTTTGATGCATCTTTGAGCTTTCATAACTTCCTTTTCCAGACTAGTTTGCATCTCTGTGTCCATCTAGCCCCAAGTCTGAAGTCACTCACCACTAACCTATATTGAGTTGTACATTCCTGACTGGGAAAGGACTTTGCATTTATAAGAGTCTGTCTATATCTATTTCTAGTGGGGATGTAAGTCAATTTTGCTTGTGTGCCCAACAGACTGAGAAGTGATAAGATGTTTGACTGGTTTCTTGAAGTTAGTGCTACAGACCAGCAAATCATTTACATCACAGAATTCGAGGAGCCTTGTCCCCTCCTCATTTCTAGTGCCAAAGCAAAAACCTCCATGCACACCATAAAATCCATTGGTGTGTTGCCCAAAATGACCATTGAAATCACCATCTATGATAAAACCATTTTCCTTTGTTGTTGAGGTAGTCTACAGAAGAGGCCCATACAAACAGCCCTTGTGTTCATCAGTTAATCCAGCATGTGGAGTATATGCAGAGATAAATGTCACTGTTACATTATACAAGACTATTCTTAACTTGATAATCCTATCACATACCCTGACTACATCCATCACCTTATCTACTCACTTCTCTGCCATGAGTATACCCACCTGCTTATACCTACACTTTTCCCTATCCAGAAGAATTTATATCTATGCTTCTGGCCCGCAAGCAGTCTAGCTGAGGTCCATCACCATCATACTTCTTGCATGCAGCAGACAGCCACATTTCTTCACTCAAGTATTTTAACAATCTCACCAACCCTACCTTTCATAGTGCTAACATTGATCTAAGTTTGTGGACTTCAACAGAGTGTGAGGGTATGCAGGGTATTGTGGTTGACACCAGAGAAAAAGAGGAAGAGTACTTTTTCTAGCACATGACCGGGCATAGCATGTCCTTGCACATGTCATTGAAAGCAGGTATAGGTAAATACTGAATAGGATACTCAATGTTCACAGTCTCAATTGACTTGGAATCCAACAGAGAAAAGAATACTGATTGTTAACCCTTTAGCATTCAAATTATTCTGTCAAATGTAAAGCTTATGTATTCACACCATGTAAAATTAATCTTGCATTATTTCATGGCTTTGAGATTTCAATGATATGATTGTTTATTTTAAAAATGACACAATAAGGTAGCTATGAATGACCATATCTGACTAGTTTGAACATAAAATAGGTAGAATATTATGGCTGGTTTAAACACTAAAGGGTTAAACACCAAAAATTATCGAAATATTTTATTAACTAGCTTAATTACAATAGGGTCCAAGTCAGTGCTGAATTAGCCATTAAGCAAAATAAGCATGCACTTAGGACATCAAGGGAGTGGGGGCATTACAGAAATGGTAAATGGGTTATGGTTCAAAAGAAATCACTTCAAAATTGTTACAATAATATTCAAAGTGGTTTATATAATCAGAAGTATAATTCCAAATGTTCATGATGCCATAGTGAGGATCTGATCAATGACTTTGCAATTAAAAAAAGTGAGAGAAATCTTTTCAAATATAAATAAAGTGGAAGTATACAAAAATAAACATTATTTTCCATCTTATTGTTAGTTTTGTTTCATTCTGGAAAATAGAATTTATTCTATGGTTTATTATTGTTTATATTTTGAATTGTATATATATGTGGGGCATCAAAATCTTTTAAGTGTTTAGGGCCTCTGTGGGTCTTAATCTGGCCCTGGTCAAAGTTGAGGAAAAATTTACTGAAAAGGAAGTACTTGGCCCTGAATGCGTTTCAAGCCCTTTTGACTACAACTATACAGTCCAACTTTTAGTTCTGAAGACAACACAACAGTACAAAATGATGATGCATTACTTGCAATGTATTGATTTCAAACAAAAAAAAAAAGAAAATAATAAAGAATCAGGTGCAGGAGTGGCTGTGTGGTAAGTAGCTTGCTAACCAACCACATGGTTCCGGGTTCAGTCCCACTGCGTGGCATCTTGGGCAAGTGTCTTCTGCTATAGCCTCGGGCCGACCAATGCCTTGTGAGTGGATTTGGTAGATGGAAACTGAAAGAAGCCTGTCGGATATATGTATATATATATATATATGTATGTGTGTGTATGTTTGTGTGTCTGTTTTCCCTCTAGCATTGCTTGACAACCGATGCTGGTGTTTTTATGTCCGCGTCACTTAGCAATTCGGCAAAAAAGAGAGCGATAGAATAAGTACTGGGTTTATAAAGAATAAGTCCTGGGGTCGAGTTGCTCGATTAAAGGCGGTGCTCCAGCATGGCCGCAGTCAAATGACTGAAACAAGTAAAAAGAGTAATCAGAAATTACTCATTTTGCCCCACTTGGGCCATTCTGCCCCCATCCCTATATTTACACCTAGTATATTTGACATTTATTGATGTGAGGTTCTCACAACAGAGACGTCAAGTGAAGAAGAACTGAAGAACGAAGAATATTACTTATATGTTTATTCACCCAGCAAGTAATAAATAAGACAATAGTAATTGAACATAGTTGAATGTGGATCTTTACTCCGTGGTTGGCAGTTGTGTGGAAGTGAAGTGAAAGAAGAAAATCTGACTGTTACTCCCAAGCTATCTGGAACTACTGAACTAGGAGCTAAGAAAAAGGTTCTATTTTATATTCTCCAGAGCTGTCTTGTCCAGGACAAAGGAATTACTATTCCTTATCTAGTTTTCAGCTCCAGGTGACCTACAGAACTACTTAAACTAAGGAAATGAGATAGACAAATGACAGCTGACCTCATAAATTCTGATGTGATATACATTAAACAAAGAAAAAATGTTGGAGTGAAATCTTAATTATGGTTTCTGTTCCAACCTTTTTGAATTTGTGTTGCAAAATTCCTTGATGTGAAGCTGTGTTGAAACTGATATTGTCGTATTTTGGGATACTCTTTACTCTTTACTCTTTTACTTGTTTCAGTCATTTGACTGTGGCCATGCTGGAGCACCGCCTTTAATCGAGCAACTCCACCCTGGGACTTATTCTTTTGTAAGCCCAGTACTTATTCTATCGGTCTCTTTTGCCAAACCGCTAAGTAATGGGGGACATAAACACACCAGCATCGGTTGTCAATCAATGTTAGGGGGACAAACACAGACACACAAACACATACATACATACATATATATATATATATATATATATATATATATATATATATACAACAGGCTTCTTTCAGTTTCCGTCTACCAAATCCACTCACAAGGCATTGGTCAGCCCGGGGCTATAGCAGAAGACACTTGCTCAAGATGCCACGTAGTGGGACTGAACCCGGAACCATGTGGTTGGTTAGCAAGCTACTTACCACACAGCCACTCCTGCGCCTGGATAGCCATTTTTTTTTGTTTTTTTGACAAATAAACATATGCACTATATATTTGTTCTTCACTCATTTATTACTGTTCCATTTACTGGAAATCTTTCATTACACATCTGTGACCTCTTCAGCAACACTTTTTGTCCTTGTGTGTACTCTTGCTCCTTGTAATCCACTTTGTTCTTCTAGGATATGAATCCTTATATGCACATGCGTTTGCATCTGTACTTATGTGTGTTTGCATGTGTGTGTGGTTCTTAGCAGCACTATTACCCTTCCCTCACTCCCGTCCCCTACCCTGTTGCTGCTGTTGCTGCCCTTGACTCCGACTCTTGGTATTGTTCATGTATCCCTCTGTGTTTGTGTGTTCGCCCAAGCTGCTGCCATCATGGTAGTAGTTGTTGTTGCCATTGTTGATCATGTTGTTGATGATGTTGTAGCTGTTTGTGAAGTTACTCTATGTGCATTTGTGTGTGTATATGGGTTCACTTACTATGTTATTTGTATCCGTGGAGGCGCAATGGCCCAGTGGTTAGGGCAGCGGACTCGTGGTCGTAGGATCGCGGTTTCGATTCCCAGACCGGGCGTTGTGAGTGTTTATTGAGCGAAAACACCTAAAGCTCTACGAGGCTCTGGCAGGGATGGTGGTGATCCCTGCTGTACTCTTTCACCACAACTTTCTCTCACTCTTTCTTCCTGTTTCTGTTGTACCTGTATTTCAAAGGGCCGGCCTTGTCACTCTCTGTGTCACGCTGAATATCCCCGAGAACTACGTTAAGGGTGCACGTGTCTGTGGAGTGCTCAGCCACTTACACGTTAATTTCACGAGCAGGCTGTTCTGTTGATCGGATCAACCGGAACCCTCGTCGTCATAACTGACGGAGTGCTTCCATTCCATATGTGTATCCATGCCCTATATATTCTTTTACTTTTATTCTTTTACTTGTTTTAGTTATTTAACTGCAGCCATGCTGGAGCACTACCTTAAAGGGTTTTAATGGAAAAAATCAACCCCAGGACTTATCCTTTGTAAGCCTAGTACTTATTCTATCAGTCTCTTTTGCTGAACTGCTAGGTTACAGAGAACTAAACACACCAGCATTGGTTGTACAGTGATGGTGGGGGAGAAAAAGACAGACACACCACACAAATATATACATACATCCACTTTCCATGCCAGTATGGGTTGGACAGTTTGACTGAGGGCTGGCAGGCCACAGGCCACAGGCCAGAAGGCTGTACCAGGCTCCAATCCGATCTGGCAAAGTTTTTACAGCTAGATGCCCTTCTTAATGCCAATCACTCCAAGAGTGTAGCGGGTACTTTTTACACAATGACCATGCTCGAACGGTACTGTTTATGTGCCACTGGCATGGGACCAGTTAGCTGGCACTGGCACTGACCACACTCGAATGGTGCTTTTTACATGTCACTGGAGCCAGTCAGGTAGCACTGGCAACGATCACTCTTAAATGGTGCTTTTAATGTGCCACTGGCATGGGTGCCAATTAGGCATATATATATAAATACATGTATGTATATATATATAGTTTGTAGAAATACAAAACTCTGGAAGAGAAGCACACACTAAGATGTAGAACAGTTGGGGAGGCTGGTTTATGGGGTTACCCTGGGTTTCTAGTGTATCTTCAGACCCCAAACACTGCTGGGAGATAATCACCTAGTGTTTACCTTTATAGTGAAGAATTTTCCTCCTCCATATTTTGAAGAGATCTTAGGCTAGTATTGTTTGGAGTCTGAAGATGTGCTGTAAGGCTAAACCCCTTATGAACGAGAAACCCAAGGTAACCCCATAAACCAGCCTCTTCCATTGTGCCACCGGCACGGGGGCCAGGCGCTGCCAGCCTCGCCTGGCCCCCGTGCCGGTGGCACGTAAAAGCACCCACTACACTCACGGAGTGGTTGGCGTTAGGAAGGGCATCCAGCCGTAGAAAGACTGCCAGATCTGACTGGGCCTGATGCAGCCTTCCGGCTTCACAGACCCCAGTTGAACCGTCCAACCCATGCTAGCATGGAAAGCAGACGCTAAATGATGATGATGATGATGATGATAGAGAGGTGGGCACTGTTAATCAAAAGTTAACATCGATAATCATTAATCTGTTAATCAAAAAGACAACTTTGTTAATTGTTAATCCATTAATTCTATGAAAATGTAACAGAAGTTAACATTAACTTTTATTGCAAAAATGCATACCTACAATTTAATACCCCACTGACTTTGTTGCCTCATAGCTTCCAGAAAAATGGATACTTTTTAATGAAACTTTCACCAAATAATTGCATATATCCTATAGATTGAGTGTATGTAAAGATTTGTTGAAAAATTTTGGGGGTGGTTGGAGAGAGGAGTTTCAGAAAATTCACAGGACTTGACATTTTCTCCTTCATAATTTTCTGGAAAATAGATATTTTTTAATGAAATTTCATACAAATATCTTTCAAACAGGTAGATAACGATTACAAAGAAATTTGTAGGCAAAATTTTTGGGAGCAGGGGTGGAGGAGCTTCTGGAAAACGGAGTTTCGGATCAGACAGTCCACATAAGTTAGAATTTCTTCATTTTTACAGGGATTTTTTAACAATGTTTTTCACCAAAGTCTTCAGAATAATGAGAGGCATCTTTTCACGAAAAAAGAAGAAAAAGTTTTGAATTTTTTTTCACTCCCACCACCCCCTAACCACCCCAGTCCGAAACGATTTTGGCCATTTTTTTTTTTTTGTCACTATACACTTAAAACCCATGAGAGAAACATTTTTGGTTTTTAAAAAATTGTTAATAGTTTCAGGGGAAAATATGTGATTTAAGAGAAATCTGGCTGTTGTTTCTAGTACATCTCAAAACCTCATTCCTCACACATTTATCAATGCTTTTCAATATTTTTTCCCCATAAACAAATTTTATGGAATGATGATGGCAAAGTAACACGTGTGTAGTCCCAACTGAGCAAGGCTGTGTTATGTGTGTGAGTAAGAAAAAAGATACCTAAAAACATCTTTAGTGTTCATATTAATCTGTCAAATATAATGCTTATTTGTTCACCTTATTTTGAATTATTCAGGTTCAAAAGGAGTGTCCACAATATTCGCTTGTAACTTTGTCAATTTTTTACATACTAATTTGAAATTTTGCTACTAGTTATGTAATTTTATCTAGTTACATAATTTTGTCATTAGTTATGTAAAATATATGATCTTGCTGAGTAAATTTGACTTTTATGGGCAGGTAAATTTAATTAACAGGTGTAAAAGCAATAAAATCTAGGATAAACACTAAAATTGAAATTCTTAATACATCTTACCTATTTGATTTGTTACTAAAATTATCCCGGATGGTACCTGACGAAAATTTTGCCACTTTTCAAGATGAGGTACATTAATTTGAATTAAGGAGTGGCTGCGTGGTAAGTAGCTTGCTAACTAACCACATGGTTCCGGGTTCAGTCCCTCTGCGTGGCAACTTGGGCAAGTGTCTTCTGCTATAGCCCCGGGCCAACCAATGCCTTGTGAGTGGATTTGGTAGACGGAAACTGAAAGAAGCCTGTCGTATATATGTATATATATATATATATAATAATATAATAAATATTAGGGAATAAATCCAAATTTACAGGGAAAAAATCAGATTTAGGATTAAATCCAATTTTATAGTAAAATATTATATAATATTATTAGAGACAAAACCACTATTTTGCAAAACAAACAAGGAAAGACTTAATCAATACATAAAATTTTAATAAAAAGTCAAAAAAACCGCCACTACAATTGTTTCTTGTCTTGATCGACAATTTTCAGGTGGACTTCCAATAAGTCAGTTTCAAATTATGAAGTGGCGGTTTTTTTGACTTTTTATTAAAATTTTATGTATTGATTAAGTCTTTCCTTGTTTGTTTTGCAAAATAGTGGTTTTGTCTCTAATAATATTATATATATATATATATATATATATATATATAAATATATATGTGTGTGTGTGTTTTGTCCCCCTAGCATTGCTTGACAACCGATGCTGGTGTGTTTTGTCCCCGTCACTTAGCGGTTCGGCAAAAAGAGACCGATAGAATAAGTACTGGGCTTACAAAGAATAAGTCCTGGGGTCGATTTGCTCGACTAAAGGCGGTGCTCCAGCATGGCCGCAGTCAAATGACTGAAACAAGTAAAAGAAAAGAAAAAAAGAAAAGAAAGGTATAATTGATGCAAGATTTTATTCATTCAGTAAATATTTCATACTTCGGTGTTGAATAATTTTTTTTCCTCAGATTTTTCAAGTGTATTCAATATATCTGACCTCTAAACCTGCTGCAAGCCACTTTTTTTCCAGAAAAGAAATGTAGGATGGGGGGTGGAATTGTTCTCTCTTGACAGGACAAAGAAATTTCCTGCTGTCTTTGCAAGCAACAAGTGGGTGGATTTGGTTTCAAATCCAGGTAGGGCCAAATGAGGTCCTGCAAGTTGTTTGTAATAAGTGGCGTTATATGGGGGTTGAAAGAATGATGTGTACAATATTAAATATGTTATGACAATCTGAAAACAATAGAAACTTTTAAATGGTTACCAGTTTTTATGTAATTTTGAGCTTAACAGACTTGGGTTAATTAAAGCTAAATGTAATGGAAATTAATTAGTCTGATAATGATTTTCAAAGTTAACTTAAAAGTTAGATCGTTAATGAAAATGTTAACTTCGTTAATTAATGATTAACAGGTTAATGGACTTATGCCCAGCTCTCTCTATATATATATATATTTATATTTATATATATATCTATATCTGTATCTATCTATCTATTTATTTATCTATCTATCTATCTATCTATCTATCTATCTATCTATCTATCTATCTATCTATCTATCTATCTATCTATCTATCTATCTATCTATCTATCTATATATATATATATATATATATATATATATATATGTATAAGGGTGAAAAGGAACACACGAGTTGATATATATGAAAAAACAAGTAAAAAATAGAAAATGCTAAAATAATTTTATAGTGAACATTTCTGTACCGGTTTCGGTCATTTTGAGACCTTTTCAACTGTAACGATTAAATAATTAAATTTAGAAAAATTAGAAGAAAAGTTTTCTTAAAAGAATATTTCTATAGTAGTGTTCAGATTTAAGTGGCATTCTGCCTTTCTCTGACTCCCTTGTTTGCACTTGTGTGTTGGAGGTAGTTGTGAGTTCTTGGTAGGGTAGTAGAGGGAAGGCTGGTGAGGAAAGGGGGGTGGGAGAATCTGGGAGTGCCCTGATGGTCGTATTTTGAATGGTCAGTGGCGGCTGGCAGTCTCAGTTCAATTCAGGGGAATATTTATATTGACAGGCTTGTTTATAGAATTAGCGTAGGTGTTATACTAAAAAACATTAGTGACAAACTTAAGGGGTAGGGGGTGGAGAAGAGAAGAAGAAGAAGAAGAAGAAGAAGAAGAGAAGAAGAAGAAGAAGAAGGAGAAGATGATGGTGATGGTGGTGATGATTATGACGACGATGATGATGATAACGATGATGATGAAGAAGAAGAAGGAGGAGAAGGAGAAGATGGTGGTGATGATGGTGGCGATGATGATGACGCCGATGATGATGATAACGATGATGATGAAGAAGAAGAAGAAAAAAACAGAGAAGGGAGAATATGAATGGGTGTAAATATAGCTATGAAGGGGCTGATTAGTAATGGATTCTATGGAGTGTAGTATTTGTGTGTGTATATATATTTTTTTCTTTTATTCTAAAGTTGAGGTATATTAATTGTTTGTCGTAGACCCGTTAAGAAGTGGCTTGTATTTTGTAATAAAGAGATTTTCTTTACTTATTCTTTGTCTCGAGGTTGTATCGTCCCTAAATTGGTAGAGGGGGAAAATCTGAAGTTTGGTGTTTTTTGTTGGCGCAAGTATCTATGTGTTGGCTAAAAGCTATTTTTCTGTTTTGGGGAATTTTTATCTGGGATCTGTGCAGGGCCATTCGTTTACGCAAACCATTTTTGTTTGGCCTATGTACTGCTCTTGACACCCGGAGCAGGTTAGTGAGTATATTAGGTCTCTGAAGCACATGTGAAGTTGCTTTTCACTGTAAACCGTTGTCCCTGTTTGAAGGAGAACTCAGAACCCTCGATTAGATAGTCGCATATCCCGCAATTGGGTCTTCCACATTTTTTTACTGTCGGCTTCTGTGTTGAAGAGTGAATTCGGGCTTGTGTAAGGAGACTTTTCATGGATCTAGGCTGTCTTTTGCTTTTTATGATCGTGTGTGTTTGGAGGATTGTGTTCATTCTGTGGTCTTTTTTTAGGAGGGGTATGTTGTGGAGGATGGTGTCGAAGGCTTCGTTATTGAGAGGGTTGTGTGTGGAGATGTATGGTAAGGCTTTTGGTTGTAAGTTTTTCTTTGATTGGGATGTCTCAGTTCCTTGATGTAAGTTGAAGGCACGTTGAATGCACTTGTCAATAAGTGAAGGTGGATAGTTCCTGGTGATTAGGGTATCTTTTAGTTCTTGTAGTCGTGTGTCTCTGGTGTTTGCGTTAGAGACTATAGTGCATATCCTTTTTGCTAGATTGAAGGGGATATTCATCCTGGTGTGTCTGGGGTGGCATGAATTGAATGGAAGATATTGCTTAGAGTCTGTAGGCTTATAGTATATGTCTGTTTCTATTATATTATTAGCTTTCTTGAAACAGACATATACTATAAGCCTACAGACTCTAAGCAATATCTTCCATTCAATTCATGCCACCCCAGACACACCAGGATGAATATCCCCTTCAATCTAGCAAAAAGGATATGCACTATAGTCTCTAACGCAAACACCAGAGACACACGACTACAAGAACTAAAAGATACCCTAATCACCAGGAACTATCCACCTTCACTTATTGACAAGTGCATTCAACGTGCCCTTCAACTTAACATCAAGGAACTGAGACATCCCAAATCAAAGAAAAACTTACAACCAAAAGCCTTACCATACATCTCCACACACAACCCTCTCAATAACGAAGCCTTCGACACCATCCTCCACAACATACCCCTCCTAAAAAAAGACCACAGAATGAACACAATCCTCCAAACACACACGATCATAAAAAGCAAAAGACAGCCTAGATCCATGAAAAGTCTCCTTACACAAGCCCGAATTCACTCTTCAACACAGAAGCCGACAGTAAAAAAATGTGGAAGACCCAATTGCGGGATATGCGACTATCTAATCGAGGGTTCTGAGTTCTCCTTCAAACAGGGACAACGGTTTACAGTGAAAAGCAACTTCACATGTGCTTCAGAGAACCTAATATACTCACTAACCTGCTCCGGGTGTCAAGAGCAGTACATAGGCCAAACAAAAAATGGTTTGCGTAAACGAATGGCCCTGCACAGATCCCAGATAAAAATTCCCCAAAACAGAAAAATAGCTTTTAGCCAACACATAGATACTTGCGCCAACAAAAAAAACACCAAACTTCAGAATTTTCCCCCTCTACCAATTTAGGGACGATACAACCTCGAGACAAAGAATAAGTAAGGAAAATCTCTTTATTACAAAATACAAGCCACTTCTTAACGGGTCTACGACAAACAATTAATATACCTCAACTTTAGAATAAAAGAAAAAATATATACACACACAAATACTACACTCCATAGAATCCATTACTAATCAGCCCCTTCATAGCTATATTTACACCCATTCATATTCTCCCTTCTCTGTTTTTTTCTTCTTCTTCTTCTTCATCATCATCGTTATCATCATCATCGGCGTCATCATCATCGCCACCATCATCACCACCATCTTCTCCTTCTCCTCCTTCTTCTTCTTCATCATCATCGTTATCATCATCATCGTCGTCATAATCATCACCACCATCACCATCATCTTCTCCTTCTTCTTCTTCTTCTTCTTCTTCTTCTTCTTCTTCTTCTTCTTCTTCTTCTTCTCCACCCCCTACCCCTTAAGTTTGTCACTAATGTTTTTTAGTATAACACCTACGCTAATTCTATAAACAAGCCTGTCAATATAAATATTCCCCTGAATTGAACTGAGACTGCCAGCCGCCACTGACCATTCAAAATGCGACCATCAGGGCACTCCCAGATTCTCCCACCCCCCTTTCCTCACCAGCCTTCCCTCTACTACCCTACCAAGAACTCACAACTACCTCCAACACACAAGTGCAAACAAGGGAGTCAGAGAAAGGCAGAATGCCACTTAAATCTGAACACTACTATAGAAATATTCTTTTAAGAAAACTTTTCTTCTAATTTTTCTAAATTTAATTATTTAATCGTTACAGTTGAAAAGGTCTCAAAATGACCGAAACCGGTACTGAAATGTTCACTATAAAATTATTTTAGCATTTTCTATTTTTTACTTGTTTTTTCATATATATATATATATATATAATTATTATTATTTGTGGGAATAATAATAATAATAATAATAATAATAATAATAATAATAATAATAATAATAATAATAAGACATGACAGAGTTGGCCAATATCTACACTGGCTAATAAGTCGGCATTACAATATCAAAACTGCCGACAAGTGGTATAATCACCACCCTGAAGCTGTAACTGAAGGAGAAAATGTAACAATTCTGTGGGACTTTCCAGTACATACAGATCGAACCATCAAAGCCAATAAACCAGATATTGTTGTGAAAGATCAAAACAATAAAGTTTGCTTATTGATCGACATTAGCATCCCCTGTGATCATAATATCTCGGCGAAAGAGTTTGACAAGCTCAGAAAGTATAAAGACCTGCTCATTGAAATTGAGAAAATGTGGCATCTCAAGGCGGTTACAATACCAGTGATCGTAGGAGCACTAGGAATGATCAAGAAGGGAACCGAAAATTATATGAGAATGATCCCTGGCTTACCATCCCTGCAAGAAGTGCAAAAGATTGTCTTAACTGGTACATCACACATATTGAGAAGAGCATTGTCGATGTGAGAACTATTACTACCCATGTATTTTAATTTAACTTTAAAAAAAAAAATTAACGAACTAGTGAGTTTAGTTTAATGGCCTACCAATGTATACTATGAGTTTCTTTGCCCTAGGAGTTGGGAAGACACTCGGCAAGAAATGGAAGCAAATTTGAAAGAAGAAGAAAAAAAAAGATAATAATAATAATAATAATAATTTGTTATTCTACAAATTATATACTGTTGTTAGTTTACAAATTTATATATATATATATATATATATGACAGGCTTCTTTCAGTTTCCATCTACCAAATTCACTTACAAGGCTTTGGTTGGCCCAAGGCTATAGTAGAAGACACTTGTCCAAAGTGTCACACAGTGGAACTGAACCCAGAACCATGTTGTTGGGAAGCAAACTTCTTACCATACAGCCATGCCGTAGTTCAAATTTACAGAAAACAAGACAAAAGCAGGTGAAGAACGAAAAGCAGGTGAAGAACGACAAGCAGGTGTGTTAGTTTAATGCTGAGGAAGAATGGAAAAGTTTTTGACGTTTCAAGCCCATGCTCTTCAAGAGAGAGAACCGGGAGCGGGGAAATGGAGAGAGAAAAAATGTGTAGGGATTAACAATATATATGTATATATAACAAGAAGCTTTACGAAAATTAACAAAAGACGAAGGCAGGTGGAGTACAAACAAACAATTGTATTAGTATGGCGCTCAGGAATAGAAATAAAACAAGTCTTTTACGTTTCGAGCCTACGCTCTTCAACAGAAAGATATACACAAAAGAAACACGGAGAGAAACAAGGAGAGAAAAAATGCATGCAGGAGCTAACGATTCAACATGTATATATATATGTGTGTGTGTGTGTGTGCATGTATAACAATAGACAGGTGATAAGCATGTAGACAGAGATAAAGAAAGAAGTTTTGTTTTTTAATTATTTTCCTTTTTTTTGCTTTTTTTTTAAACTTTACTACGTTTATTGTGACTCCCCCCCCCCCGGTGATAACACTTGATGATGCTTTTAATCTAACAAATAATACTTGTTATGTACAACAGATGATATGAAAATAATAGTGACAACAGCAATATTAATACCAAAAAAGTAACCTTGATCTCCAACTTAACTACCGTGTTATTTACCTGGAAAATATCTCTCGTGAACTGACTCAATGACTTCAGATAAAGGTAACAGCTTGCAGCTGCAGTATTTCATTTCCATTGTCACCGGTTGAAAGTAATAACTCTGTAGATACAAACAATTAATCATGACAACCATTGACCGTAATAATAAACAATAAACACGTCACAATGAGAAAAAACAATTGATAAGAATTGTGTAAATTACAGGTGCTAAAGAAACATATGAAGAGAACAATAAAAAATGGAAAATGGACATTGACACATGCACGCACACATTCATGCATGCACACACACACACACACACACACACTACACACCAACATTTACTCATTGCAAGAAAATAAAAGTCCATGTAGTATTTAGATTCAACATGGATGATACCAGTGTTGCAAAGATCTGAAGCAGGAGTCCCAAAACCTTTCAGACCATTGACCCCTTCATGGAATCCTTGACCCCTCATCGACCCCACAGGCATGTACAAGAAAATAAATAAATAATAATAATAATTAATTAGATGTACATTTATAGACCCCTTGAATAGTCCCATCAACCCTCAGGGGTTGATATCAACCACTTTGGAGACCCCTGATTTAAAGGATGGTGGGGGCTTTATATGATTGTTAGCCCAGTTAGAAACAACAGTCAAATACCCTTCAAATTACATCCTTCAAAAAGGAAGGACATACTGGAAGTAGCAGCAAATAGGTTGTTAATGTACAGAAGGAAGAGTCTGAGAGACATTACAAAACCTTCATGTACACCCAAATTGCAAGAGGGTCTGATTATCACAGAAAACTTCCAGTTCAAGAGATGAGAGAGTGATTAAGAACATAGGTGAACAATTTAGGCAGGAGGTCTCTTGCTAAATAAGGCCAAAGGCATTTCTGATAGCAAGTGCTGTGATATTGCTTCCACTGAGTCCTTAAACCTGAGTAACAATTGGTAAGTAACATAAGAGAGCAAGTCTCTTGTAGATTTTGATCTACGGAAGCCAACCCTGAGAAAGGCTATAAATATTTCTCGCCCTTACCTTTTAACCCTTTTGTTATCATATTTCAGTTGAAATTAGCTTCAAAAATAATGAAGAATTTAGTAAAATAATTCTGTTGTTATTAATCTGGTGTTTGGAACATAAACTAGCAAGAAATTTTGATAGATGATTTTATTTTTGATCACTTTTAAAGGAAGTATATATCGTAGAACCAGAGACAGTCTCAGGCAGATTGGTATCAAAAGGGTTAGAAGATAACATTGTAATTAAGTTAATTAGAAAGAAGAAGAAAAAAAAAAGGAAAGAAATTAGTAAAAATTCAAAGTAAGCATAAAAATTGATTTGTAGTTGTGTAGTGGGTTTTGAAACCAGGTATAATCAAATGTTTGTCATGAGAAAAACCAAAATTGAAAGAGAAGAATTTTTGAAATTGTAAAGCCAGAGTAAATTTCTGCTAATCTGAGTTATTTGAAATAATTTTGGTAAAGGAATGCATGGAATCAAATGATTCTACTTCGTTATGGTTGGGAGAGCTCATTACTATATCTATTGTGGAATATTACTCTAACATTGCAGAAATAAAATTTTCCTTTCAACCAAGATTAGAATACACAGAAAAGAAAAGGGAAAAATTGGTAGGAATATTCCTGTCTTACCCTAAAACAACGTATCATAAAACAGGAAACATTAACATCTCGACATTCCATTTCCATAAAGACTCAATGAAATTTTATGAAAGAAAATAAAAGAAATTATAAAAATATTTCATGGGAACATCTTAGAGTAGAAATTGTGCTGGTGAGAACTTATTGACAGTTTCAATTTTCTTGTGGAGCCCTTTACACCTTTGTTGTTTTCACCATTGTCTTGAGAGGAGCAAAAACATCACAGCTTGCACATTCTGTTACATGAAAGCCTTAGCCTTTCAGACTATATATGAAGGTATGATGGGCACTCAAGGTTTTCCTGGTGTTTGCTGTTGCTTTTGATGCATAGTACTAGACAGTCCCGAGGAATGTGAACAGTCAGTCAAATAGCTTGGTTTGATTTTTAGATCCAGTGCACCATATATACCATGCCTTTACTTTGTTTAGAGGTACACTGTACAAATAGAGTACAATTGACAGTCTAAGACATGTTGCATTTGAATAAGGCCTCAATATGCAAAGAATCTCTTACTACTTATATCTTTACTTGGATAAACTCTTTACTGTGGGACAACATTATTGAACTTAAAACAAGCACCTTAATGGATTATTATAGTCAGGATTAGAATGTCTTTGATCATAAGTCTGCTTCGTCATGGCTAAATAACAATAACAACAACTGTATTGCATTACATCCACCCTGGTATAAGCAACATCTGCTAAAACTCTCTAAATCATTACAAGTTCTTGCATTCACAAACTCTGACTAACTCTGAGGTCAGCTTCACACGCATATCACTACCCAAACTGAATTCCAAACTGCAGTTTTCCTATCTAGCAAAAGAAAATACTTCAGTCTAATCCATAATTAATGCTTAAGTAAGCTGAGGTGTGACTGATATTGGAGTATTTCCCATGTAACTGCATCAGAGTTGTTATTTGACAAAAACACCTGACACAGCAAATAAAAAGGGTAAGATTTTCTCACCAACAGCTTAGACTTAAACTTGATTACTTGAAGTAGATCCTTTAAAATTTATCTGAATTACAAGCAAAATGGACTAGGAAAATAGTTATCTCCTCAACAGCTTATGATATCTCCTCAACAGCTTATGATATCTCCTCAACAGCTTATGATATCTCCTCAACAGCTTATGATATCTCCTCAACAGCTTATGATATCTCCTCAACAGCTTATGATATCTCCTCAACAGCTTATGATATCTCCTCAACAGCTTATGATATCTCCTCAACAGCTTATGATATCTCCTCAGCAGCTTATCATGCTGAAGTTACATAATAATAACATAATGGATGCAGTTATTAGTCTGTACTGAGTTTATCCAAGTAAAGTTGTAAATAATAAGAAATTGTTTGTATATTGAAGCCATAGTCAAATCTGTATTGAATAAGTTTAACCTATGATGTATGAGTGTGTGTGTCCCCAAAACCATAAAAGAGGATTTTAAGATTAACAGTCAGAACTCCTGCAAGATGATAACCGAGATTTAAAAGTTGAATCTGCTGAAAATTTAGAGAAGTTCTGGAAGTGGAGACAGCCAATTATTGAGACTTCTCAAAGTAAATCAAACAGAAAAAGGTTTTAGCAAGCATGAAGATCAAAGTTTATTGCCATCTGGAATGCAACCATGAGCAATATGTGGAAAAGGAGTTGGTAGAAATTCAATGTAGACTATGAGCACATAAAAGGTGTAATAAAATTACCAGTTGGTCAGATTGACAATGAAGTAATACTTTGTTTGTGGCAGAAGTAGTAAACAATAAGAGCATTAAGATATTTCAAATGATTGGAAGGTTCTACAAAGGTAGTAAGTTCTCTTATTTGGACAACTGAATTAGCATTGGAAGTGGATGTTCCAAATGCGTATGTTATCAGAGTAAGAATGCAATTGAAAAAAGTGTTTATGGGATTATGATTTTTGCTGGAGACAAAGAAATTTTCTCTTTCAGTGAAGAGTAGCCTCTTGACATTTTGCATACTTGTGTATGAGATCTTATGTTGAACAGTAGTGAAACATGCATTATATGTTCAAGAAATGAGGCAAGCATGCTCAGTTGATTATGTTTATGTGAGTGCACATAAGCAACAGAACTCAACTGAGCTGAAACAAAACTGAGTATAAGACAAGTCAGATGATATATTAAGAAAGGAAAGTGTGTTGGAACAAACATGTAAATTCTATAGAAGATGATACTTGGGTAAAGAGATGGAGGGATGGGCACATACTATCAATTCCAAGTAGATGTGTGCATCTTACCTATTGTACCTTGTTCAATTTTTTAGTGCCTACTTTAATGGCCAGTTTCAGTTTTTCTGAAAATTTAAATTTATTTATTCAGCTTCCTTGGGCTTCCTGCCAAAGAGGAAGATCAAGTCGCCAAAAGGGTATGCTCCTACTTTCAGTGTTTACAAATTCGAATTAAGGAATTTTGGGCTGACGAAAGAAATGTCGAATTGTATTTGGCTGATCTAGAAACGTACGTTCTCAAATAACCTTTGCACTTGTGATTTTTTTAATGTTTTTACCCCCATACCTTCGTGGGCTATTTTGAGTAAGCACTATCTGAGACAAATTTTCTTTAAGTATTAGAATTTGGCTAAAAAAATTTTTTTTGGCTGCTATTTCTAATGAGTTCAGTATGTGGCAAAGTAATTTATTTTACTAAGCCCTTTATAAAATGTAATATTTTGAATTATATATATATATATATATATATATATATGTAAAAGTAAAAAAATATACAAACTGGGACAAGAACGTGAAACATTTAGAAGACGACACAAAAAACAAGGACGGGACATTCAAAGCCCTCACATATATATATATATATATATATATAAATGTGACCGCGTGTGTACCGTTGGCGATTTTTTTTCCTCTGTCTTCCCTTCTCTGGATCTTTCCTTCTCCTATGTTTCCGACGAAGAGCTCCGCTCGAAATGTTAAACCCTCCTTCTTTCCTTCTTTCCTGAGCATCCAATAATACTATATTTGTTCCACGTCCTCGCGTTGTTGTGTTTTTTTGTGCTTTTTGTGCTTTTTAAATGTTTGCTGATTATAACAATCAACAAAACGTCTTTAAAATCTTTAAGCAAATAACTTTCTTAATTATCGCAAATATTTACTTTGCTTTATTTTATATATATCTACCAGGGTAAGTACATAAATTCAAAAAATAGTACTCGAATACCAGAGATAGGGTAATATGCTTTATTAAAAAGCAGCAAAAATATCACAAAAACTGTTGCTCAGAGTTTCATGTTCCCATTTGGACAGTTTTGTTAAGGATGGAGCAAGATAAAGTTATGTACAGAAATACAATTACTTTGAAAGATATACACTTGAAAATGGTTTTGTTTCATTGGTCCTTTCAACTAACAGTCTTTTCAATAACTGGTTGCATAAAATAACAAATAGCTGTTTAAAAAACATTTCTGACAAAGGTCTTACTAAGTAATGCTGAGATGTCTTCAGCCTCCTTGATAATCTTAGAGATGTGGTTTGTCCAATGCAGATTGTTGTTGACAATAATACCCAAGTCACATTTACTAACAGACTTCTCAAGATTGATGTTGTAGATGATGATGATGATACACACACACACACACACACATTGGGCACAAGCACATTAAAGCACTAACATTTGGCAACTGATTTGGTAGTCACTCACAAGATTACCCACCATCTTTCCAACAACAACCTTAAGCACCTTTTTGAATTCCATACACCTAACACTCATGAACATGCTTACAAAATTGAAAAACGACACAGCGCTCATGACCTTCGAAAAAATCTTTTCATGCTCAGAATTGCCGAAGCATGGAATAAACTGTCTGCATCAGCTGTTAGCCGTCAAAATATTTTTAGGAGTGATCAAAAATAGTTGTTGACCTTTGTGAATCTTTTGATTTAAGGTCATTTTATTCATTTTTCACAGTTGGTATGGTGTGCCCTTATGTGACTAAATAACACGAGACACGTTCTCAATATTTTTTTTTCTCCCTCTCCACACCAAATTCCTTTTTCCTTTTTTTCAAATGTTTTTCCTTAGTAATCCGTGAAGAAAAACTAGAGAATACAAATCTTTAAGAATTTTACTTATCACTTCACCACTTTTAAAAAACTATACAGTCCCAATGTTTCACTTTTAGCTTTTTAGAAAGCAGAGTAGTTTCTTCAGAAATAATGTTGTTTACCAGTTGTTTCTAGCATGTCAGGTTTTCTGGTGGTGTTCTGGTATTAACACTCATGAACATGCTTACAAAATCGAAAAACGACACAGCACTCATGTCCTTCGGAAAAATCTTTTCATGCTCAGAATTGCTGAAGCATGGAATAAACTGTCTACATCAGTAGAATTCTACGCATGCATGAAACATCAGACAAAAGTGACAGATTGGGAGATTTTAGCTTTTTGAAAGCAGATAAGTGATGGGTGGGTGAAGTGGAGGAGGGGCATTGAGTGTAATCAGTGAATAGACTTCACTGAATATAGATATATACAATTACGAAGTCGAGACAAATATCACCAGCTGACCGGTGTCTGCTACTCTAGGCCGATGAAGGACAACGATCCTGAAACACGTGTCCCTAGATGCAGCTTCGGCAGCCGGGGGTGTTTGTCTCCCCTTCGTAAATGTATATAAGGACACAGGGAAAAATGTGTCAAAGCCATCAGGAGGCGTTCGATGCTTCCTAGGGCTATACAGCGGTGGTGTACCCCCTACTGTCACGTTCTTGTTAGATTGACAGTATACAACCATTCTATCGCCCCACCACCGTACATGTCTCTACGAGAGATTTAGAAATTCAATATTTCTTATATAAAGAAAAAATTAAACTATAAAAAAAGTATATATATGTCCCAGATTCGTAATCTCTGTAGTTTTCTAATTGAGTAAGTACCTGATTTTCGAAGAAGAAGAATTATTGGAGTCGCTTTCTTCAATTAAACCCTCCAAGAGGGTGGCTCAGCATAGCTGGTTAAACAAGTAAAACATATATCATCATTTAATGTCCGTGGTCCATGCTGGCATGGATTGGATGGTTTGATCAGGACTGGCAAGTGGAGGAGCTACACCAGACTCCAGTCTGATTTAACTTGATTTCTATGGCTAGATGCTTTATTGTATTATATATATATATATATGTTCAGCAACATTTAGATTCAGATGAATATGGTACTTAAGTTAAAGGCACCAGAATTTGATATGGTATTATCCATATAAATCAAATGGGGTGATTATAATCAAAATAAGCACAAGAATATCCAAGGTAGTGTAGTACAATCGTTTCAAGCTACTTCATTTTATTAAACACTGTAAGTATTACATCAGTTTTAAAATGTAGACCAATCTTCAGCCACATACAGAATTTTTTAATTAAATAGACAATGTACATTTTTATACTTATTTCATTTGCCAACATTACAAAGAGGGTAGATATATAGACAGAGAGGTTAATTTCATCATTAAAGAACATGGTAGTAGAAGGTCCTTTTCTCCATCTGTAAAATGAAGTAGCATGAAACGATTGTACTACACTACCTTGGATATCCTTGTTGCCTATTTTGATTATATATATATATATATATATATATATATATATATATATATATATATATATATAACCAAAAACCTGAACAAGAATGTAATGAAGGACGATACAAAGACGGACAGGAAAACAAAGATTGAACATTTGTGGCTTTCTATTCTTCAGTCAAGCTTTCAATCATCATTACATTTTCGGCCTTTTACACTTGAGACTGTTCAAAATTGGTAGACCCCAAAAATCTAAGCTAAGGGCATTAAATTCTTGGAAGAAAGCGAGCGAATATGTGCAACAACACAGACAAATAAAATGAGAAAACGGAGAAAATGTTTCACGATTACGAACAGCAAGAATAACAAAAGGTGTCTTTCGACTAAAAGTACAAGTTAAGATAAGCTGGCGTGTGAAGTGGAGGCCTTACGGCAACAAACATAAATGAAAATCAGGAGACAGGAAAATAAGGCGTTGCGCGAGCGGCGGTCAGGCCAAGAAAGAAAGATCACGCTTGACTGAGCACTTTTCTTGAAATAATCCACACTTTGTATCAACTTTCCTCCTTTTTGACAAAGATATTTTGGATGAGGTAAAACAGAGTGAAATGTTGACCTAAAAAAAAAGAAAACACGTTGTTAGTCATTGTATTGATTTAAAAAATATATATTTATTGCAATACAATATTTTAAACAAATCAACAAATAACTTTAATGAGTTTTTCTATTAGGAATTGAATCCTTGACACTATCATTAATCATGTTCAAACAATCAACATTCATCAGTGATAGAATTTCAATCACCAGACTGGCTTCAAGATGTAACATATGTCGTAGATATTACAGAGCACTTGAATAATCTGAACAAAATGCTGCAAGGCCGTAAATAAACTGTCACACAGTATTTTGAAAGCTTACGCGCATTCAAGTTGAAGCTAACTTTGTGTGAGACATAGTTATCAGGTGGTGACCCTGCTCATTTTCTTTGTCTAAAAGATGTTGTTGCAACCGCAGATGTGGAAGCACTCCGTTGGTTACGACGATGAGGGTTCCGGTTGATCCGACAAACGGAACAGCCTGCTCGTGAAATTAACGTGTAAGTGGCTGAGCACTCCACAGACACGTGCACCCTTAACGTAGTTCTCGGGGATATTCAGCGTGACACAGAGTGACAAGGCCGGCCCTTTGAAATACAGGTACAACAGAAACAGGAAGAAAGAGTGAGAGAAAGTTGTGGTGATAGAGTACAGCAGGGATCACCACCATCCCTGCCGGAGCCTCGTGGAGCTTTAGGTGTTTTCGCTCAATAAACACTCACAACGCCCGGTCTGGGAATCGAAACCGCGATCCTACGACCGCGAGTCCGCTGCCCTAACCACTGGGCCATCGCGCAGATAATGTTGACATGAATCGGTACAAAGACAATATCACAGGACTGCTGTGAGAGTTTGAGTAACGGTTTCAGATTTTTTTATGAACTTGAGACAGATTTCACAGTTTTTCACTCACCATTTACAGTCAACACCTCTGATCCACTCATCAACATCCAACTTGAAATAATTTAGATTTGAAGAATAAATTTACCTCGGTGGGCTTGGACGCATATTATCAGTATCTCTTGACAAAGTACCCCAAATTAACTGTCCTTGCTGTAAAACTTTTGCGCCTATTCGGGAAATAAAACTGCGCTCAAGGCTCACACACAAGCACCTAAATGACATCCTGAAATTGGCTGCTACTCAGGATTTGACAGCTAATATTGATGCGCTTGTGTTAGAGAAAAGGTGCCAAGTTTCAGGAGCATATCTTTATATATAAAAGTGAAGTTGTGTGTCTGTCTCCTACGATTTAGATTCCTAACTACTCCCACATTTTGCGGTGCAGTGTAACCAAAAGTGGGTATCTTATAGTCGTGATTCATATCGAGCCCTTCTGGGTACTAGCACGCATCTACGATGAGTCTACGATTAAAAATAAAAAATTTACCATCAATTTTTCCTATTTTTAATGCATTTTTTTGCTATTATATAAGGGAAGTAACTCTCTAAAAATGTATTATTAAATCTCAGAACGTAAAAAGCTACAGTAACACCCTCCCTCTTTTGTGGTTAGCCATATTGAGATGGCTATTATACTTTACATCTCTAAAAATGCTCATATATCGCCGGGCGATACTGCTAGTTAAAAATAAATGATAAAAAGTAATTAAAAAATGTTTTTTAATGTTTTCAAAGTGTTTTCTTAATATTTATAAATTGTATATATTTACAAGGCAGTGTGATAACTTCGTCTTCTTTAACGGTTCCCACAGTCACTTGTTCAATGTTTTGCAAAATAAAATTGCTCTTTAAACACGAACATCTTCAGAATGTACTTTTTTTTACGCTAAAACAATGGGAAAATTTTGAAATTGCTATTCACAGGTTCTAATACCATGATCTCACTTCAGATCAAATTGGGTTGATATGTGGCCAGTGAACTAAAATGAGTTTGACATCCCTGTGTTAGACGGTTCGACTGGAGAGCTGCACCAGGTTCCAGTCTGATTTGGCATGGTTTCTACAGCTGGATGCCCTTCCTAACACCAACCACAACACCAGGAGTGTAATAGGTGCTTTTATGTGCCACTGACATACACTGTATGTATGTATTATATATATACATATAATACGTCAAGAAATAACTATTATTTCTTTCAAAAGAGACAAAGAGTTAATAGGACTGTAAAAAAGAAGTGCTCAAATAAATGAGGCAAGGATAATTAAACATTGGTCATAGAACAAACATTAAAATGAGTTAACGACTTTATATACGGTATCAAACCTCCAAAATACATCATATATAAATAAATACCATGGCTTTCATAATATATAAATCAAAATATAAAATATATAAGAATACAAATACAGAAAAACCACTAAAGGTAAAAAAAAATATACATATATGTGAAAAAAAACACGTATAGGAACGTCCCATCAAAAAATGACTAAAAATTATAATTAATGCTAAAAATATGTCATGCTGAAAAAGTTGAGAAAGCGGTTAAACAAATAAAGAATTAAAAAGGTATTATAACCTCACTCACACCAAAAGGTAATAATCCATGAGTAAAACCCATGTAAGGCCAAACATCATTTTTTACCACATCTATTTTTATTTCTATATACGAGGGGCGTTCAATAAGTAATGCCCCTGACCCACTTCCCATAGCAGTAGAGCAACGAAACTTGGAACAGTTATTAGTCTTTTTCTACATAGGAACCACCCAGAGTTACGCATTTCTCCCATTGTTTGATGCAGCTCTGAAGACCGTTTTTGTAGAAGACCCCAGCTTGGTCCTCCAACCACGACGTGACTTCAGAAATCAAGGCTGCATCATCTGGGAAACGCTTCCCTTTCAAAAACAACTTCATGGCTGGGAAGAGGTGAAAATCAGAGGGTGCAAGGTCAGGAGAGTAGGGGGGATGGGGGATGAGTTCATAGCCATACGCCTGTGCTTCTGATCTGGCGACACGCGAGTTGTGGATCGGAGCGTTGTCCTGCAGGAGGAGGATGCCTTTGCTGATCTTGCCCCGTCTCTTGATTTTGATAGCTTCTCTTAATTTCCTCAAAAGTGAAGCATAATAGACTCCTGTAATTGTGGCACTCTTTGCCAGGAAATCTGTCTTCACTACTCTGTCCTGGTCCCAGAAGACTGTAAGCATGACCTTGCCAGCGGAGGGCTGCACCCTTGCCTTCTTTGGAGGAGGTGAGTCACGGTGCTTCCACTGCATTGACTGGGCTTTGGTCTCTGGATCATAGTGATGGACCCAGGTTTTATCCTATGCAATCAGTCTTTTGAAAAATTTTGACTCATCTTTTTGGCACATCTCCAAATTCATCCTCGAGCAATCGACGCGTTCTTGCTTCTGGAAAGGTGTGAGCAACCTGGGAATCCATCTGGCAGACACCTTTTGCATATGCAAATGGTAATGAATGATAGTTTCCACAGACCCGGTACTAATCTTGACCTCATGGGCTATTTGGCGAATAGTTATGCGTCGATCTTCCAAAATGGCAGCCTCAACCTGACGGACAGACAGATGCCTTATCAATGGCAGAAGGGGGCGACCAGATCTGGGAGCTGTTTCCACAGAGTTCCGACCATGTTTGAATTCATGATGCCAGCGTTTTACAAGGTCATATGATGGGGCATCATCACCATAAGTTACTTTCATTTCATCAAAAGTCTCCCGTGGTGTGCGTCCTTTCAAATACAAAAACCGGATCACTGCTCGACACTCAACATGCTCCATTTCACACTTGACTCAGTTCAAACACCTGTAAATCGGACACCACAATTAGTTCGGAGCTGTAATTTGCCACTTAATCTATAGAGATATAAATAATTGCACATGCAAAATTTCAGCTAGATCAAACAACTGCAAGTGGGTCAGGGGCATTACTTATTGAACGCCCCACGTACCCTCAAAAAAGTGGAAGAGAAATTGTGATTGCAAAAGGGGATCTCTTCAGCAAATTTATTTAATGTTTTGGGCCTGAAAGACCTAAGGATAGCAAAGGATTCCCTCACACATAGCTTACATTTATTAATATTAACTCTAAAGATTGGGGCCCTCGAAATAATGGACCATTCCAAGGAGTGTCTTTTATTATTCCTCTTTAGAAGGTGTATGCACCAACTGCAAATGAAGTCTCTGTTATTTTACCCAATACAAAGCAAGATGCATCCCTCTTGTATATCGTCTTAAAGGAAAGAGGAGTCGAACTAACCATAAATTCGGAAACTCATCGTTCGTATGACCCATTGCAGTACGTTCTCTTTTTTCCTGAAGGTAACAATGGGTGGAACATCCACTTGAATATGACAAACAATAAGCGATTGACAATCAAGAAATATTATGCCAACGATATTTGGTCGATCAAGCTGCAAAAATCGAATCTAATAACCTCTTTTTTTTTATATATAGCATCAAGTTTATTTAAGAAGTACAACATACAAGGAACTAACGGATGCCATGAATGACAATGATGATTTTAATGACGTTGAAAAAAAGATCTTACTTCCCTCAAAATTTACTGGGGGTCAAAGATACATAGCTGAATAGCAGGGGGTTGCCATGGAAATTTTGAGGAGACACGGAATACCATCGTTGTTCAATACACTCACTTGTAATTCCGAGTGGCCAGAAATTACTCAAAATCTTTTTCCTGGATAGGTGGCATCTGACAGGCCAGATTTGATTGCAAGAGTTTTCCATCTGAAGAAACACGTGTTTATGGACTTGATTGTCAAAAGAAAACTCTGGGGTAAAGTCAAAGCACATACTCATACCGCTGAATATAAAAAAAACCTGGGTTGCTACACTTGCATGCCCTTTTTTGGTTGCTAAACAATATAAGGTCAAATGAGATTGATGACTATGTACGAGCAGAAATCCCAGATCCAGCAACAGATAAGGAACTACATTATTTAGACGTTATTGATATGATTCACGGTCCATATTGCAATGCAGATTTTCCATGCTGGAAGAATGGATCATGCTCCAAGAGATTTCTCCAAAAATACTTGCAAAGTACTGTCCGCGGAGAAGATTTTTTATCCTCTTAATTGTTTTTTCTTAAAAGGAAAATTACTATACTTTCTCTTTTCCTCCCTTAATCTGCATTTGCATTGCGGAAATTTTGGACTGTGTTTCTTCCCTGTACTGTCGAATGGCTTCTATAGGTATAACATGGAGTTTGAAATTTACGGAAGGGAATTTCTGTCTATTTTTCTACCCTTTCATTGAAATGATAAAGATTACAGTTTCAAACAAAATAGTGTTTTTTTTCCCTTTGCCGCCGCGCATTCACATAGTCAACTTGGAGTGGTACATCTAGTGACCGCGTGTGTACCTTTGGCGATTTTTCCCCCTCCGTCTTCCCTTCTTTGGATGTTTCCTTTTCCTGTGTTTCTGACAAAGAGCTCCGCTCGAAACGTTAAACCCTCCTTCTTTCCTGAGCGTCCAATAATACTATACTTGTTCCACGTCCTCGCGTTGTGTTTTCTCTTTGTGTTTTCATGTTTGGATTAACTTTATATATATATATATATATATATATATATATATATATATATATATATATATATATATTGATGCAAATGGTTTTGTTATACGGCGCCATGATTTATATAAGCTTAAAGCTGATGGTAATCACCATGCACTGACTAAGGAAAATAGTTTAATAAAGGGGCATATAAACCCTCGACAGAAAAAAGAAGGCTTTCCTATCCGCGTGGGACTCGAACCCACATTCCTTATATATATATATATATATATATATATATATATATATATATATATGTGTGTGTGGTGTGTGTGTGTGTGTGTGCATAAGAAATGTATTACCTTGATGCTCAGTGAAAGAGAGTTTGACGTTTCAAGCATAGCTCTTTGTCGGAAAAAAGTAAGGGAAAAGTTTGAAGATGGAGAAGAAATCACCAACGGTATACGTGTAGTTATCTACTACATATGTCGGTGTGTGTTTGTTTGTGGTGTTGTTAGCTAACTCCTCCTACGTTGTTTTATTGATTTTGAGGAAACTTGACAGGTGAGTAAAACTCATGTCTAGAAACCCTGTGACATAGTTAGATAGTTGGAAAAAATCGATAATACAGCCCCTGGAAGGGACCTTTATATCTATCTCATATAACTATTTTTAAACACCCAAGGGAAATAACCCATAGCATCTGCACAATATTTTTTCTAAACAAACAAAGAAAATAATCCATTTCATTGTTTATGTTCGATTACTTTGAATATTGATTTTTTGTGTCCTATTTCTAATTTTTGCAGAAAAATATCATTTTATTTGACACGTGGGTAGAACTCATGTCTGGAAACCTTGTGACGTACTTAGATTGTTGAAAACTTGATAATAGGATCCTTCCATCTACTACACATTACTACATATTACTAATATTTTATTTAAACAACCCAAGGGAACTAACCCACACCACCTGCAGTTTTTAGCGAAGTGTTCAATATTTGATTCTCACGATCAGCCGACCTAATTCTTCATTTCAATACTCACAGTTTTGAACTGCTAAACATTATTATTGCAATTCCTTAATTTGAATCTTAAACTTTAAAGACTTCATTCATACATTTCTATGCATACATACTTTTTTGAATGCCCATTACTCCGATAATTCTGCATTTTTACAGTTGCACTTTTTCCATGACAGTAGATAATTTTTTTTATTTCACAACGTATTTGTAGTGGTTTTATGCAGGCATAGCGTGGATTCGTTCCTCGATTGCCAAATTTCACTTAACACTTCAACAGCTCTTTTCTCACGGTAAAACAATAGTTTTTCTGTGAATGACAGCAGTTATACATTTCCCTTTGCTAAGCAAAATAATGTCTTTGCCGCTTGACCCTTCTAACCTCTTCTAGGCCACCACTGGCTGGAATGGAGATAACAGACCTCGAACGAAATCATGTGTTCTCAACAATATGTCTGTCCTGGTTGCTTTTCGTTAGTTATAAAAACAAGAACTCCGTAAGCTAAAGGCAGTTACTGAGAGCGACCATCAGTGAGTGTGAATGTTATTATTGCACTTTCTTCAAACACTTCATTCATATATTTATATAACCTCTCTCACCAACCTCCGACAATCTTTCTCGCTAACCTCCGAAAACCTCTCTCTCCAACCTCAACAATCTCTCCCTCCTCCAGCTGACAGTTTTTTGTACTTTTTCGCAACGGAAAATACACCTTTTGTGGCAGTTTTTATAAGAAAACGAAATTGCTTTCTTATATCAGAGTAATAAGGCGTTTCAATAGAACATCTTTACCCCCGTGAATTACTGGGTACACCAGCTCTCTCTCTCTCCCCGTCTGTCTTGATATACAATGGGTCGCGCCAAGGGTGGGGCCTACTTTGATGATGAGCAGCGTCTGCTGTGACTGAACAGTCCAATTCTAGAGTGGCAGTCCCTGGTGCAGTTGCTGCACACGAACATCGATGGGTACGTGTGGGGTGTTGCTGCAGTTGTCCTCCTCCTGTCCCGCCTGTCCGACCACAACTGTGCTCTCCTTTCCTCAGCCATGGAAACGCCAGCTAGTATACACACACACACACACACACACACACACACACACACACACACACACACACACACACACACACACACACATATATATATATATTATATATATATATATATATATATATATATTAGATGGTGTACCCGCTGATTCCCGGGGGTAAATATGTTCTATTGAAACGCTTTATTACTCTGATATAAGAAAACAATTTGGCCCTTGAGTGTGGTCTTGGTACACGCACCCACCTCATGTGTAACAATCTTTTTAACCTGATCATTATTTTCAGGAGTCCGTATAGCTCTGGTCCACCCATTCCATCTCTCTTTGGCGGGTCTTCATGGCTATAGAAGTTATAATGGTGGGGTGTCTGCCTCTTATCGATCCAGTGGGGCCGAAACAACTAAGGTCATGTTTATCTAAATACTCATTGTCGCATGTCAGTCTCAGGAGGAGGCCTAGTTCTTCAGTGTCAGCACCACGGAACTCCACATTACTCTCGCTGATCACCTCCACACATTTCTCCACAGCAAAATCAAAATCAATACTGCCTATCAGGTCGTGGGCATGGTTGCACTCATTGATTCTACTGAAGAGGTCCTCTGTGCTGTCACACACATCTGGGGACATTTTTTATCAGGGGGCGTATGATCACTGAAAGTATGTTGCTCCACCTCCAAAACACAGCCTCTATCTCTGATTCCCAGCACGGCTTCGTGCCGAAGAGATCATGCTTTACCAACTTACTGGTAATGGAAGAATTGGTGACGCGTATCCTGGATGATGGTGATGCTGTTGACATCGTTTTATTGGACTTTGCCAAAGCTTTTGACTCGGTTAACCACCGCCTATTACTTGTCAAGCTTCAAGCATATAGTTTCCATCCGGATATTGTACGATGGGTTGGTGCCTTCCTCTCAGATCGTTCCTTCCAAGTCCAAGTTAATGTCCAACGTCTCCAGTGCGAGCAGTGGCGTGCCTCAAGGTTCAGTGCTTGGGCCCTCATTGTTCTTAGTCTTCATAAATGACTTGCCCGACGACCTCACGCATCACACCCCTCTATTTGCCGATGATGTCAAACTGGTCGCTCCTCGCAGTGATTTAGATGATCTTCGTCGATGCCTCCACCAAGTTTGGAGATGGTCTAACGAATGGGACCTGTGTCTGAACGTGTCAAAGTGCTGTCATCTGCCCGTTGGCTCTTCTCCTGCAACTCAACTTGATTTCGAGCAGGGTCGTCTGCTGCTGGAGAGGACCGACCAGGTAAAGGACCTGGGTATCTTGGTAGATTCTTCCTTTTCGCCTTCGGCCCAATGCGTCCATGCTGCCAACAAAGCACGCGGAGTTCTGTTTTTGATTCGACGGTCATTCGGAATGCTCACAGCAGCCATATTCCCACCGCTCTATGACACGCTGTTGAGACCCATATTGGAGTACGGGATTCAAGCCTCTTCTCCTTATCTCCTCAAAGACATACATCATCTCGAAAGAGTCCAGAAGCTGGCTACCCGCATGGTTCTTGGTCTCAAGCATTTGTCTTATGAAGAAAGGCTGAAGACGCTCGACCTTTATTCTCTAGAAAAACGACGACGCCGTGGTGATTTCATTCTTGCTCACAACATCATAAGCGGAAAGTGTAACCTCTCGAAAGAACTGTTCTCCACTCTTGCTCCAGAACGTCTCAATTGAAGGGGCTTTCTCTGCCCAGGTTGCAGATCCGTGGAATAAGTTGCCGGACGAGATGGGAAGATGCCGACGACCGCTCGGTTCAAAGTCTCTCTTGACCAGAAATGGCCTGAACTCTTTACATGAACACCACCCTGTACATAACTCCATGTCCCCTTACATGGCCTTGCTTTTTGGTTTTTTGCTTTTTTTAACTAACTTAACTAAGTAGGAGATCCGGTAGTTGTATATATATATATATATATATATATATATATATATAATATATATATATATATATATTTGTGTGTGTGTGTGTGTGTGTGTGTGTGTGTGTGTTGTGTGTGTGTGTGTGTGTGTGTGTGCGCGCGTGTGCGTGTGTGTGTGTGTGTGTGTGTGTGTATTCAATTTATCACTTTCATTATTTAAATTTTAAATAATTATGTTCTCTAACCGGCAACATTAACTGCAGTGAATTATTCTGGGATTTAGCGCACCGAAATTGTGACATTTGAAAGTAACCCCAATGTAACCGCAGAACTGTACATACGTCTAATTTAATGAGGACAATTCGTATATAATTCTACAATTTATATTGAATTAGAACGATCGTACTGAAGAGTCCACGGACGATGTTACGTAAGTAAAGTCGTTAATGACGAAATCAGTCTACGATTAATTCTTTATATCGTATATTTTCATCTGTCTTACTCGCTTATGTTCTGGTGTTTGCTGAATTTCTCTAGAGAAATTATTTTCTTTGTGGTTAGATCGTAGGTGATCTTCTTCTAGCATATTGGGTGTCCACTTAGTGGTCATCCATATTATACGCATGTAATACAATTTTTCTGAGGTTTCAGATTTTTCTATACGCTAGGCTACTGGTTTTAAATTGATGTTAATTAAATTAATATTCAATTTATCACCCTCATTACTTAAATTATGTATATATGTAACGGTAGAAGTTAATTAGTGTAACGGTTGAGTCACCAATTTGTAACGGTTGAAATTAATTTTTAAAAACAATAGTATGGAACGTCGGAGTCGTATTCAGTTTGTAAGAATTGTTCTTCGTTGATTGCCATTATGTAAAGATAAAAGAACAGCGATTGAAGTTGTGAAGAAAATATTTATTTACCGTTACAATGTAAAATATCTTGCCTCGACGGGCAGATGATAAAATCGGAAAGCATGCGAAGTAAAGATAGATGTCGTAGATTTTCCTTGAATAGTTTGTGTTTGTGTTCTCGTCATTGTGCAGTAGCAATTACAGATAGAGATAGAGTGATGTTGTAAGAGAAAAATAAAGCGAGCTAGTGAGAGAGTGTGGGACGAAACAACTGCTTCGCTGGTGAGTTACCATAGTTGTCCTTTTGTGCCCTTTTCTTTTGTGACGGCGTTTGTTCAGCCGGTCAGCCAGACTCCGTTCTCACTAACTCGCTGATTTTGCTTGGGGGTTCTTGTTTTTATAACTATCCAGAAGGAAAGACATATTGTTGAGAACAATAGATTTCGTTGGTGGTACTTGTTATCTTAATTCTAGCTTTTGGTGCCCTGTAAGAGGTCAGAAGGATCAAGTGGCGAAGACATTATTTTGCTTAGCTAAGGCATCTGGCAAATGTAAACTGCTGTCAAAGAAAAACTATTGTTTTACCGTGAGAAAAGTGATGTTGAAGTGTTAATTTAAATTTGGTTATCTAGGATCGAATCTACATCATGCCTGCAAAATACACTACATATATAATCTTAACGAATTCCGTTTTATGAACTTGATGCTAATTTAGAATCTTCACTCTCTCACCAATCTGTAGTTCTTACTTGTATTCACCTGATGAAAACGGTCTTTTTTGCATGATGTAACATTATTAATATAGTTCTATATTTAAGAGATGAGGAATTATGTACATTATTTACATTTGACGGATATTTGTCCTCATCTTGTTTGTTGTTGACACAACATTTCGGCTGATGGGGAAATTTGGAACCTGGGTTCTCATTCCTAAGGTATTTTTTCGATGTTACTGGTGTTGTTCATGTCACTGCCTAGAATCGAACTCAGAATCTTAGTGTTAGTAGCCGCGCTCTTAACGCACTACGGCATATGCTCGTGGGCAATTATGGAGTTAATTTTAGGGCTTATACATCTAACATTCTCCTATCCTTCCTTAATACCAGTTCCCATATGCTACTCATATCTAGAACTAAGTTAAAGAATGTGTGATCTTTCAGCTATGTATAGCTTGCATCTCTTTGATCCATTTACATAAAGTGTAG
Source organism: Octopus sinensis (assembly GCF_006345805.1). Classification (NCBI taxonomy): domain Eukaryota; kingdom Metazoa; phylum Mollusca; class Cephalopoda; order Octopoda; family Octopodidae; genus Octopus; species Octopus sinensis. Next base: position 185,552,302 of record NC_042998.1, read on the forward strand.
ATTTCTCCATGATGATCCACTTGGTTGTTTGTGGTGTCCAGTTGGTCTTCAGATTTCATGTATATAGAGCCAACTATGTGTCAGAAAGAAGACATCCTGTAGATTGTGGTAAAACAGTCTCTTAGCTTCTAGCTCATACATGGCTTGTATAGATAAATCGGGTGGGGGTGTAATAAATACATCTGAATGAGATCTGTCACCAAGGTAAGATGCCTTGGTGATATTAAAACTGTTCAAAGAATCCCTCCTGTCCAGAGCTTCCAACTGAACTTAACAATACTGCGTCAAACTGTGAAAATAATATCTATCTCCTTTCTTGTTAGATCAAAGTTTCCCATTGGATTTATTTCACAAGATAGAAGAAACACTAGATTAATAATTATCTATAACTACTTGAATGAATTATCCTTATGTCTTAAAACTCTAAACCAATTAACATCAGTGGACCATAGTGGACCACAGGTCAAGTGTAAGATTAACACTAAGGTTAAGTTAAATACGGTCTAAAACTAATTCACTAATCTATCCACTATAGCTACCATCCTACATACAACATCATAGAGGGGATGAGGAACAAATCTGGTTTTGATTGAATTCTAATCAATTTGTATCATCCGATAGATTCCGATGTCGTTACTTGGAGACAGTCCTCAGTCATCTGGACTTTGTCCTATTTTCAGAGGCTACATGGCTTCAAAGACTAGCAACGTCTTTTCAGTTGTAAGACTAAACGGCAACCTATTGAAATTGTTTTGAATTAGATGATTGGTTCGTCATGGGTATTGCATTTTATACATACCGACTTCTAGTCACTATATATAAGTAGAGGTGTTGGGAGGCATTCTGTTTGAAGTGAGATGCAGGAGTATTATATCAATATATGCGGGGGATGTCTCCATTATAGTGCTATACACAAAAGTCAAGGTGGAAGGCACTGTTCTACAGGAATATGAGGCAGTGACAGGAGCAAATAATTAATCAAATAAATACTTATAGTGTGGTACTTGGAGAAACAAGTCCGTGGTACCTGTCAGTGACATAAAGCGCTGAACTAATGAATCAAGTTGCTTGAGTTCTGGTTTGAATTGGGTCACTAATCTCACAAAGAAACGGGCTGAAAAGAAGCTGTTTTTGAAAAGTCGGTCAGAGGTAGTGAACACGTACCGTATTTTGTCAAAAATTAGGTTAAAAAATATGGGAGTTTCTTATACATGGCTAGTATTATAATCCCTTACAAAACCTGTTTTTCCAAATTTAAGCATCCAAAATTAGGGGTTTCTTTATACACGTTAAAATGCGGTACATCCCCTCTCTTATATACTTCTGCCCGATTGTCATGCTTTGCTCCAATGTTCATCTGACTAGATTGGAGCATCTGTTCTGTTGGATTTTGTGGAAGAGACTGATTTCATTGGACAAGCAGTTCATCTGCTACTGAAATATTGTCAGGTGGGTGATCACATTCTCCTACCAGTTGGGTAATATACTGGTGAAACTCACACGTTTGTAATCTATAGAAGACTAGTGGTGGGAAAGGGAGATGGCCTCCTCAACAACTCTGGATGTCAACAAAAATCTAGGTGATTTGGGTTCAGAGATTATGAATATCATCTAGAAATCCTCGATCTACCAGTTCTACTGAGGGAGAGGAGGCATTGGTTTGAAATAAATTTATAACACTTATAAGTTGTTATATATTGACATGTCACGCTCCAGCTGAGGCATAGAAGTATTGAAGATCAATCGTCAGGTGTTACCAAGTGTGTAATGGATTTGTTGAGAAGTCCATGACAGAAGAAAATAATAGTTGAAATGGCCTTTATTTTACTGTTACATTATAAAATACAACTGCTTCAAGTTGATGTTGTATTAAAAAAATTGAATTTCTGTAATCCATTTCAGAGGTAGATGTGTTCATTTATGTAACTGCTAGAAGATGAGTGGAAGAAGGAGAGAAAAAAGGTAATAGAATTTACCTTTCTGGGTTCAAGAGTTGAGAGGTTGAAAGTTGTATAGAATTTCATTGACATGTAAGAAGTGCTTCTGTCAGACGCTAGGCAAAAGCGTGATATGTTCTGTAGGCAAAGCACTGAGTGAAAAGAAAGAACTGAATTTGGGTTCTGTATTTATATTTCCCTACTTAAATTAGATCATGCGAAACAAAAAATTTTTTTGTCTGTTATCTGCTCTGAAGTGTATTTAATCTACAATAGGAAACAATAGAACCTTTCTAAATATAAATGTTGACTCTCATAAATATCTTAGTGTAAATGTCGGGAACAATAGAAAGGGACTCATAGAAAATCTAGACTGGATTTCGAATTTTGGCTCAGAATGCAGGAAGTGATTTGCTTCCAAATCTACAAGTGTGGAAATACCTTATTTCTTTACTACCCACAAGGGGCTAAACACAGAGAGGATAAACAAGGACAGACAAACGGATTAAGTCGATTATATCGACCCCTGTGCGTAACTGGTACTTATTTAATCGACCCCGAAAGGATGAAAGGCAAAGTCGACCTCGGCGGAATTTGAACTCAGAACGTAGCGGCAGACGAAATACCTATTTCTTTACTACCCACAAGGGGCTAAACACAGAAGGGACAAACAAGGACAGACAAACGGATTAAGTCGATTATATCGACCCCTGTGCGTAACTGGTACTTATTTAATCGACGCCGAAAGGATGAAAGGCAAAGTCGACCTCGGCGGAATTTGAACTCAGAACGTAGCGGCAGACGAAATACTGCAAAGCATTTCGCCCGGCGTGCTAACGTTTCTGCCAGCTCGCCGCCTTCAAGTGTGGAAATACCATCAGCTGGGTCTTGTCAAAGATGCGTGTAGAACAATGTATCCTTTCTGCATGCAGTCGTTCAGTGTCAGCATTGCTGACATGTAGAGTTTTGTTGCTTATAGGAGGAATCTCACTATTAGAGTACTTCGTTGTAAAGTTTGTCCTGTCATCTTCCCTTGACTAATAAGACAGATTGTTTCGCACTGGTGGAAGCAAATGAAAAGAATGACAAACGCTTTCCTCTTCAGCTAAACCCTGGTAGGAACAGAGTTCAAGTGGGAATTGAACCTGTACCAATTTCAGTGAAAGAGAAGATTTTTCTGATTGTCTAAGAGAGCACCTACACCATTCTGTACCATAACCAATCAATAACGTTTCATCGTGTGATTTATTTTTTTTAGCACTTCTGGCCAGGGTGTGGTTAGTCATGATTCTTCCCATCATTTGTTTTATGCTTTACTGGTGTAAGAAATATGAACGCACGTGGTCGCATTGTGTAGGGAATACGATCGCACGTGGTCATATTCTTAACGAATTATTATAAGCCATAAATACAATGCAGTACCCAAAAGAACATAGGTGAATTGACGACAAAGCCGTTCCACTGTTTGAGAGATAGATAAGATTTTATTTACAATATTGCTTCACTGGCAAAGATGTCGTTTATGTGTGTTTCCCGCCTTTCTCCAGAGAATTCGAAAAAAAATATTGTCAATTGGATCTTTTGACAGCTAACTTCGTAAATTCTTTCTCCCATCCAAGCCAAATGTCATTGCTCACCATATACCACATGCTTACACATACTTGTCGAACTTTGTATTTGGAAATGTTTTATGAACAAGACAGGTGTCTTCGTGCACAATACATTACGTTTTTACATAATTGATGAACATTGTATTTCAACAGTGTCAATACGAAGCCAGGTGTTTTCGCATACCATACGTCGTATGCTTTCACATTGTTATTGAACAGTAAAGAAGAAAAAGGCGAGGGAAAGAAAAATTGAATCACTACTTTTTCAGTAAAAGAAATAAACGTTGTCACGATGATTCTCGTGTCTTCCACACTATTCCTTCTTTATCTTTTTCTATGGGAATATTTTCAAAAGAAAAAAAATAACAGTCCGTTATTCATCTTTCTTGTTTAACAATTTTGATTAAAAAAACTAAAGTAAAAAAAAAGGCGGGGGTTCAGTCTATAGCTGACAGAGATAATAGCTAACTATGTAACTTCTGTCACTGGACTGTTTGGATTACATGCATCGTAATATTATTGAGCAGAGATCTTTGTGGTTTTCGTCACTGTTTACAATTTTGTTCCAATTGTTTTCAAATTTGGTATATGGATTAAGTTTTGTATACTAATTATCAAAATGAAATTCAATTTTACTATAAAAGTTATTAGCCTATAAAATTTGCAAAATTTGGGTATTTTAGCCAATAAGAAGCGAGTATTTTAGACATCACCGTGGCGAAGAAGTCTGTTTCTATAATAACCAAAGCAAAGAAGCACCATATGTTCCATAGCTGATTGCAAAGAAGTTTGTTTCCATAGTAACCAAAGACGCTGCACATGCGTACAAGGGGTGTAACCACCACTTGTTCTATACTTGTTTGTTTTCATAACAGGTGGAATTCACACTCAACAAATTGAAAGTACCTGGGCATGGTTGACTCATACTTGTGAATCTATGTGGAGAAGGAGATACGAGAAAGATAATTTACTTTATAAAATCCTTTATTGCAAGCTTTCGTTCTTGAAAGCGCAGGAGTAGCTGTGTGGTAAGTAGCTGGCTTACCAACCACAAGATTCTGGGTTCAGTCCCACTGCGTGGCACCTTGCTCAAGTGTCTTCTACTATAGCCTCGGGTCAACCAAAGCCTTGTGAGTAGATTTGGTAGGCGGAAACGAAAGAAGCCCGTCGTATACATATGTATGTATGTGCGTGTGTGTGTGTGTGTTTGTGTGTGTGTGTGTGTGTGTGTGTATGTATGTATGTATGTATGTATGTATGTATGTGTATATGTTTGTGTGTCTGTGTTTGTCTTCCCCAGCATCGCTTGACAACCGATACTGGTGTGTTTACGTGACCGTAACTTAATGGTTCGGCAAAAGAGACCGATAGAATAAGTACTAGGCTTATGCAGCAAGACACCTTTCAGACAAGTTTTTCGCGAATCTATGAACACCCTCCAGTGTCTGGGTTCATATTCGCGGCTAAGTGCTTCCATCAGACCATTAATATTATTGCAGGTCACTAAATCGCCTTCCATTACGAAGAAATTGTTGAACTGCTGCTGTCGGGTACGAAATTTTGAAATTTTCACATCAGCTGCTAGGAGATTCCACTGTTGAAGACGAGTGCCTAGGAGCTCTGCCCTATTCTCAAGTAGTTGTAGATCCTTAACAAGGTCATGGAGTTCTCCTTGTGTTGTGAGATGTGGTCTGGAGGAGTGTGTTTCATCAAAATTTGGGTTACTCTGTGTTACACATTCATATGTATGTGTTTGCGTATGCCAAACTACATCTCCACTCTTGGCACTATTTGTTAGTGAACAGTACAAACTGTGTGTAAAGTATATAATGTATTACTACGCTGAATGTCGTCGTCCGTGTAACATGTAAAGCAATAAACACGTAAACATAACAATGGTTTTCAATTGGTTGTCTTTCCCATTAGAACCCAAACTACACATAACACTCTGTAATCCAGCACTGCCATCCTTCTCAGCTTCCTCTTCACTACTTTCTACATCTAACTCGAAGGATACTGAAGTTGGTGCGTCAGGAACAGGAAGAACATCTCCATGTAGAACTGGGCGAATAGCTGATGGAATGCTTGGATATTCAATGGGCTCTTTGTTTCCTTCTTTGACAAGCCCTTTTGTACTGGGGTTACCATGCAGAAATATCAATTGTTGGTATAGTCTGTTGGCTCCGGCCACGTTATTGGCACAGCAAAAGGCATTCCTTTCCTCTTCCTGTTCAACCATTTGCAAAGGTTAGTAGCACAAGTGTTGCAGCATATGTGAAGAGCCCAGTTCTTATCCTGGTCACCAATCTTGCATCCAAAATATAGGTGATATGCCTTTCTAACCATAGCAGTTATACGGCGCTTCTGTGATGCAAAGGTTACCTTACCACAAATGAGCAGAAGTTTTCTGCCTTATTCACACAAGTATGAGGCAACTGAAAAAAAACCAAAAAACAACAACACACAATTAGAAGATAAACAGGAAATTTATTCTAAAAATGTATCATTATCATACAGAGCATGACTGAAGGGCATTGAGACTGTAATTGTGATAAGAAACACACAGCCAGTAGCATGTTGGAACCTGTTATGATACGTAGGTGTATCTTGAAAAGCGGAGCAAACAAACAAATTTAACCATGATATTCATTATCAGCGACCTAAAATTAGTTGGAAATTTCTACTTTAGTCTCGGAAGTATTTTTGTTGTTGATTAGTGTTATCTATAGATCTACATATATTTTCATATTTTATATATTGACACATTAATAATCTGATTTAATTTTTACTTTATCTTTTATGTTTATTTTCGATTTAAATTCATCTGAACGATCTGCATCGGTTCAATTTGGTAGCTCACCTGTAGTGGAATCTTCCATCAAATATGGTTTGTTTTAGCATAGTCTCTCGTCCGGTCCTCTATTTAAACGTCTTGGCTTCATAGCATAAGCAGCGCCTGATGAGCGTGAAGCGGGCTGGATGTGATGTGCCATATCAATTCGATATGATGTAGTCTACCACTGAATGTAGCGTATAGACGTAACGCTTCAAGGTTCTCGCATCGGAGTACCAGTAAATATCGAAGAATCAACACCAAGAAGGAAGAAATATTATTTACATATGTTTATTCGTTTGCCCGACAGGTAGCAAAAGAGTCAGTAGCAATTCTAGTGACAGTGGCAACAAGGATGGCTCGCTGGTTGGTAGAAAAAAAGTGGTCTGTCAGTAGATAGTGAAAGAGTAAAGAATGCACGGTGGTGACTAGAAGGAAGAAAGGATAAAGGTAGCATTGTCTTTCTTGCGGCTGAAAGCTTCTGTTCGTACGTCGAGTTAAGGGCGAAAAGAAGTGTTGCTCTTGGTCATGGCTGATGCAGAAGAGCGTGTTGCTCTTGGTCTCACTGACACAAAAGAGGAAGAAATAAGAAATTCTGTTGTATAGACTATGGTCAGTAATGTAGGTCAAAGCATAAACAAAGGACTGACCTTTCCTTGATCAGCACAAGTCCTAGGGGGTCGAATGTTTCCTCATCGTTCATCTGGTGTGAGAGGAATTCCCGCACGTTTTGAGAAGCAACAAGCCGGTGGATTTGGTTTCAAATCTCAGACAGGGTCAAGATAGATCCCTACAAACGTACTGGTCATGTATGTGAAACTTTTAGCAGCACGTGTAATACATGCGGAGGGAAATGCATACATTAATGTGTGTGTGTGTGTGTGTGTGTGTGTGTGTGTGTGTGTAGTGAGCTTCTTGCAGGCATAGCGTGGATTCGATCCGCGATAGCCAAATTTCACTTTACAGTTCAACAGCACTTTTCTCACGGTGAAACAATAGTTTTTCTGTGAGTGACAGCAGTTACATTTGCCAGATGCCTTCGCTACGCAGAATTGTTTTAGCCACTTGACCCTTCTAACCTCTTCTATTTCACCAAAAGCTAGAATAGAGATAACAGACCGCCAACGAAATTCATTGTTCCAACTATATGTCTATCCTTCTGGCTGGTTTTGGATAGTTATAAAAACAAGAACTCCGAAAGCCAAAGTCAGTTAGTGAGAATCAAGTCTGGCTGAGTGACTGAACAAAACACCGTCTCGAAAGGAAAAGGCACAAAGGGACAACTTTGGTAACTTACCAACGAAGCAGTTGTTTCGTCCCACCACTCACACTTTCACCAATTCACTTTCTTTTCTCTGTAACATTACCATATCTCTCTATATATACTACTATGAGATCGTGTATACACATACCGGCCGAAATTAACTCTTTTTACTTCGCATGCTTTTCCATTTACTAGTTATACATACCAACCCGCCAAGGTTTTAGATATATACGAAGTAACGGTAAATAAATATCTCTTTGCAACTTCAATCACTGTTCTTCCATCTTGCATCGAGTGTCCGGAAGAGGTAGTGCTGCCCTGAGTCAAAAGGGTGGCTGCTGGAAGACCCTATTCCTGGCAACAGGACTCCGACCATGCCACACAAGCAGGAGAACTCAGTCATGGCCGTCAGACAATTTCTGCGACCACATCCCCCCCTTAAGATCTGGTCACTTAACTCCTCGGACTGCACCCCACTTGATTATTATGTGTGGGGCGCAGTTGAGCGAGAGATTAACAAAACTCCTAGTAATACCAAAAATGAACTGAAGGCAAGGATTATGGGAGGAGACGGTCTGGAAGAGTTGCAGGAGATTCCAAAGTCGTCTGGAGGCCGTGGTGGAAGCCAATGGCGATTTTATTGAATAAATTTACTCTCTTTACTCTTTTACTCTTTTACTTGTTTCAGGCATTTGACTACGGCCATGCTGGAGCACCGCCTTTAGTCGAGCAAATCGACACCGGGACTTATTCTTTGTAAGCCCAGTACTTATTCTATCGGCCTCTTTTGCCGAACCGCTAAGTGACGGGGACGTAAACACACCAGCATCGGTTGTCAAGCAATGCTAGGGGGAGAAACACACACACACACACATATATACATATATATACATATATATACATATATACAACAGGCTTCTTTCAGTTTCCGTCTACCAAATCCACTCACAAGGCATTGGTCGGCCCGGGGCTCTAGCAGAAGACACTTGCCCAAGATGCCACACAGTGGGACTGAACCCGGAACCATGTGGTTGGTAAGCAAGCTACTTACCACACAGCCACTCCTGCGCCTTAGTATTTCAGCCACTCCTACTCTTTAGTATTTCAAGATATTTTTATGTAATTTTGGTAAATATATCCGTTAAAATGAGAAGTCAATATGTATGTATGTGTACGTGTGCGTGTGTGTGTGTGTGTGTAGGTCATAACACCCGTTGCCCGGGTATTATGACTTACAGCCACATTGTATTATTTGTTCTTTTCTTATGGACATATCGGCACGGTGGAGTATAAAGCAAACAACTCTTCTGTACAAACGTGTTTTTCGGTCATTTTCTGATGAACAGCGCTGCAGTTTCCGTCTACCAAATTCGGTTACAAGCGCTATAGTAGAAAATACTTGCCCAAGGTACCATGCAGCGGGACTGAACGTGGAACCATGTGGTTGGGAAGCAAACTTCTCAACAACACAGTCATTGTTGCACCTAATATGTGTGTGTGTGTGTGTGTGTGTGTGTGTTTACATTTGTTGTTAAATCGAGTATTGATAAAGATTGTTCAGGCGGAGTTGCCTCCCTTAGCTAAAGACCTCAAAATTGTGTGACTCGACCTTGTTTTCAAAGTTATTTTTGTAGTAATTGTTGGGATTGCCATTTGGCTGTTTTTCCTTCGCCCAAATTTAATGAAGAGCCAAAAGTTTCAGCAGCCGGTTACCTAACCCAGTAACATTTGTATTTGAACCTAGTGCGAAGCTACAAAGTAGTAATGTAATATATATTTACTATTTACTATAGGCGTAGGAGTGGCTGTGTGGTAAGTAGCTTGCTTACCAACCACATGATTCCGGCAAGTGTCTTCTACTATAGCCTCGGGCCGACCAAAACCTTGTAAGTGGATTTGGTAGACGGAACGTGAAAGTAGCCTGTCGTATATATGTATACATATATATATATATATATATTTATTTATTATATAGAAGGAGCTTCTACAGGACTAGAACTGTTTCATTCAAGAGAAATCTTCAGGAAGCTAGTTAACAAGAATTGTATTGGCATTAACATTTAGGCAGGTTTAAAGGGGTGTTGGTGGGGGACTTTTTGGGGGGTAGGCTAGCGCAAAAAAATCAACTTGGGGGAGTGGTCAAGGAGTCAGTGTTAAATTAGATAGGAGAATAAAAAAATAAAAAATTAAAAATAAAAAATAAAAAATAAAAATAAAAAATAAAAATAAAAATAAAAAATAAAAAATAAAAAATAAAAAATTAAAAAAAATATAAAAAAAAAAAAATAATAAAACATATATATATATGTATATATATATAAAAAAAGGGGGGAATAGAGTTTTAGGTAAATAAGGAGATTCTCACTTATACCTTACACATACATATATACACTCACACATACATATACATATCTACACATACCACATATATATGTATACATACACACACTCACTGCATACACGTATACACACATGTATATATTACACCACACGACCACACATACATAACACACAGAAAAGAAAAATAGATATATACACATACACACAATATACTCACATACACGCATACAACCAAATCCATACACACACATGCACACACAGCACACTAGTCCCTAATATATAATATATATATATATATCTATATATATATTATATATATATATATATAATATATATATATATATATATATATATATATATATGTATATATATATATATGTAGTGTGTGTTGTATATATGTTTGTGTGTCTGTGTTTGTCCCCCAACATCGCTTGACAACCGATGCTGGTGTGTTTACGTCCCCGTAACTTAGCGGTTCGGCAGAAGAGACCGATAGAATAAGTACTAGGCTTACAAAGAATAAGTCCTGGGGTCGATTTGGTCGACAAAAGGCGGTGCTCCAGCATGGCCTCAGTCAAATGACTGAAACAAGTAAAAGAGTATGAAATCTTTTGTATAATCTGGCAGCCATCCAGTCTTTTCACCTTGCACTTAAAACTTTTAAAACTGATTAGTTCTATTTTCACCTTCAATAAGATCTACAATCCTAAAAGTCAGCAATTCTTAATTAATGACGATTACTAATTATACGTTTTTAGGTAAAGTATATTGTAATTTAGCAAAAGAAAACTATTTTTACCTGTAAAGAAAAAAATAACAAACAGCGATCAAACTTCGTCGTTTAGGCGCTTAAATGTTGAGTGTCTCCAATTTGTGACTGGAGTTTTGAATTCGAACGTAAGAGAAAACAGTTTGGTGACATTCATATTTGTGTCTAGTTAACCATTATTAAAAACTAGTATACCTGAGTCGTTAAGAATGCCGACAGTTTTATTAAGGTTAGAAGATGGCCCATCAAAACAATAGGAAAAATCATTAATAAATGTCAGCAATCGAGTAAATAAATGTACATAAATAGAACTGAAGCACTTGAATGATCAGACACAACAGGAACGTTTCGGTTGACAATATCGCCCACATAATGTATGTATGTGCATGTACACACAAACGCACACACACGTACTTATAAATACATACATACATACATACATACATACACATACATACATACATACATACATACATACATACATACATACATACATACATACATACGGCAGTCTTCTTTCAGTCTATTCAAGACTTTGCTCAGGCAGACGATATAGTAGATTGTTCGTGTGCGTGTGTGACTGTGTACATACATATATACATACATACATACACACACATGTATATATATATACACATACATACTTATATACATACATACATCATACATACAATATATATATATATATATATATATATATATATATAATATATATATATATTATATATATATATATATATATATATTATATATATATATATATATGTATGTATGTATATTTGTGGTGTGTATGAGCACAGGCGTGGCTGTGTGGTAAGACGCTTGCTTCTCAATCACATGGTTCCGAGTTCAGTCCTACTGCGTGGCATATTGGGCAGGTGTCTTCTACTAAAATATCAGGCCGACCAAAGCCTTGTGAGTGGATTTGGTAGATGGAAACTGAAAGAAGCCCATTGTACATATATAATGATTGCTTCATCATGACATATGATAGCCGTCCCATCAACATACACATCCCATCCCATCACACAGTACAATCCATCTGTTGATGAACCTTAAAGATGACTTTTAAGACCAGCTGCTGACTGACAGGTAACAGATATTATTCAAATTTCTCCTACATCTTTGCCCTTTGGAATCTGATGCTGAAGGAATGTTTTTGTGGACTAGCATATGTCTTTTAAGTCCAGATATTGTCTTACAAGTTTTGTGACATATGACACAAATTGTAAGAGGCGGTTGGGATTCAAGATTATTACCCACCTGGGCATTTCGATTTCCAAGTGACTTCATATGCTTCACGCATCCTGCTTTTGACGACTGAATAGGATCACACACAATGTATATCCGATATTCCCTGTTGATTTCTGTTCCAATTGTTTCTTTCCGACAGACCCTTTTTAGCTCAGAGCTCTGAATCATCTTTTCTTCCCAGGCGTTGCAACCAGTCCTAGCAGCATCTCTCGACTTGTTCCGATCCAGAGCATTAGTTTCCCAATCACTTTTGTTCATATCTAGTTTCTTCAAGTTTTCCTTCACACAGTCTTTGTACATTTTCCTCGGTTTATGTTGTGGTCACTTACCAGAGGTGAGCTCACCTATAAAAGACGCTTTAGCAATCGCTCATCTTTCATTCTAATAACATGTCCAGCCGTCTCATTTGAGCCAAGATGACATTTTGTTCAATTGAGTTACAACGTGCCATTCGCAAAACTTCTGTATCTGGTATGAAACATTCCAACTTGACTCCCAAGATACGTCTGAAGCACTTTTGATGAAATTTCTCCGGCATTTCCATATGGCACCTATAAGTGGTCTATGTTTCACTTGAATAAAAAAAAAGTGCAGTCAATACACACGTTTTATACATACTGACTTTTGTCTGCAAGAAAAAGACCTCTATCCACCCATACTCGCTTTTCAAGTTTTCTACATGCAACAATTCCCTTCCTTATTCGATAGTATATCTCTACATCAAGACCACCATCTCTTGACAGTGTACTTTCAAGGTAAACAAAAGTATCAATGACTTCTAACCTTGTTCCATTCATAAAAATGTTTGGTTCAGAATATGTTTGTCCTGGCGCGGAAGTAAACATTACTTTGGTTTTCCTAAGAATAACTGTGAGTCCAAAATGATTCCGATTCCTCTGTTGCAATCCTTAAAAACGTAGCAAAGCAATGCAGCAATGTAAATAGAAAAAAGTGTAGGGACAGGATATCTCCCTGTTTGACACCGTTGTCCACCGAAAATTCGTGAGACAGCTCACTATTAAAAACTACCCGAGCTTTCATGTTTGAGTATAGTTCCTTAAAGATGCTCACAAAGTGTATTGGGCAACCAAGTTTACACAAAACAATCCACAGCGCCTCCCTGTTTACCGTGTCAAATGCCTTAGTTAAATCTATGAAGACCTGGTATAAGTAGCATTTGTTCCTCCTCTAAGCATTTCTCCTGAACCTGCCTCACAGAAAATATCATGCCTATTGTTCCTCGCCCGGGTCTCAAAGCACACTGTTTTTCAGGAATCACATATGGACACACATTTTCAACGAGACTATCTAACCCGTTCCTTAAAAGTATCTTACCGGTATGTGCCAGGAGAGTTATCCGTCTAGAATTACCACGCACTGATTTTGGATTCTTACCCTTATATACTTATCTATTCCTGTGGCACTGAAGATTTGTTCCAAATACGAGTTATCCGGCTATGAATTTCAAATGAAATATGATCTCCACCTGTTTTCAGAATTTCGACAAGAATACTGTCCAATCCAGGGGCTTTACTCGATTGCAGTTGATATAATGCCAGATTTACTTCTTCAATGGAAAGTGTATCGATCATGTGTTGCACTATCTCCTCCTAAGATGAAAAAGTTGAAAAGACTGAAACCGGTACTAAAATGTTCATGATAAAATTATTTTAGCATTTTCTACTTTGTCTTATTTTCCGGCTTTATATGCGCGAGAGTGGCTGTGTGGTAAGTAGTTTGCTTACCAGCCACATGGTTCCGGGTTCAGTCCCAGTGCGTGGCACCTGGGGCAAGTGTCTTTTACAATAGCTTCGGGCCGACCAAAGCCCTGTGAGTGGATTTGGTAGACGAAAACTGAAAGATGCCTGTCGTGTATATATATATATATATATATATATATATATATATATGTGTGTGTGTGTGTGTGTGTGTGTGTGTGTGTGTGTGTGTGTGTGTGTATTTTTGTGTGTCTGTGTTTGTCTTCCCCAACATTGCTTGACAACCGATGCTGGTGTGTTTACGTCCCCGTAAACTAGCGGTTCGGTAAAAGAGACCGATAAAATAAATACTAGGGTCGGTCTGTTCGACTAAAGGCGGTGCTCCAGCATGGCTGCAGTCAAATAACTGAACCAAATAAAAGTATATATATATATATATATATATATATATATATACATGCGTATAATAGGGATGACCACTAAGTGGACATCCAATATGCTAGAAGAAGATCACCTACGATCTAACCACAAAGAAAAGAATGTTCTCTAAAGAAATTCAGCGAACACCAGAACATAAGCGATTAAGACAGATGAAAATATACAAAATAAAGAATTAATCGTAGACCGATTTCACCATCAACGCATTTATTTATGTAATCTTCGTCCGTGGACTCTTCAGTACGATCGTTCCAATTCAATATAATTTGTAGAACTATACACTAGTTGTCCTTATAAAATTAGATGTGTGTATAGTTCTACCGATTACATTGGGGTTACTTTCAAATGTCTAAATTCTGACGCGCTAAATCCCGGAAGTTTTGTTACCTTCGCTTCACATAAAACTGGGTTTGGTAAAAACGTTTCTGAAGGCCTTAGATCATGGTGGTGAACCCTTCCAAGAAATTCGTTTAGTCTTTCCAAAGCTAATTGCAGCAAAGGTTAAGGGTTAAATTTAGTAGACCGCAAATAAGGACAATGTCAGAGAAATTTGAAAATGCAATGAGTGATGTCGATACAAGGCATTATGTGCATATCGTGGCATAGTTCATGGTTTCCTTGATAATAACAAAGATCCCAACTACAAGCATTGGTGGCAAAGCTTATTGAGAGTTTTAAGAATCTAGGAAGTCGAATGTCCTTAAAGATGTACTTTCTGCATTCACATTTAGACGTCTTTACTGAAAACTTAGGTCATGTCAGTAAGGAGCATGGTGAGCGATCCCATCAGGACAATACTGCAATGGGGAAGAGATACCAAGAAAGATGGGACACTGCCATGATGGGAGATATTGTATAGTCGCTTACCCGTAAAGATAAAAGAGCTCACAGTAGGAAAACATGATCTTTACTGTATATCTGGTGTAATCTTATCATACGCCTTCTTATATTTTCTGTTTTGCTTAAAGTGAAATGCAATAAAAGATTACAAAAATACTACTTGATTGATATTGTCGCACAATATAAAGCACTACCGCAACAAAGTATTTTTTTCTGCAATATGAAACCATGATTATTTCTTAAATTACACTGGTCAACACGATTTTAGGTGCCAAGAAACAAAACGTTTTTTTAGCTAATTTGATGGTGCTGATTCCGAAAATGGCCTTAGTTTTTCATGGTTAGCTACCGTTTTTGCTGTATTGAAATTGCACATTTTTGGTAAAAAGGACCAATTTATGATCTTGGCTGATCGCAAAATTTAGTTTAAAAAGGTAGTAGAAACCCATGACTTTTCAGGTAGGCCGAGCAATTTGTATCAGCCACTGTGAAGAAAGCTATTTTTATAAGAAAAAAAGTGTTTTTGAGTCAAAACTTTTAAAATAGAAGTACCGAATTTTACCAATTTATTGCCAAAATTCAGATTAACTGATAAACTTTATCAGTAACACACTTTAGTAAACCTGATAATTAAGGTGACATCAAAAAAATGAAACCCTAAAATCTTCTGTTTAATATGCATAAATTTATCCCATCATTTTTATCCCTTCAATACGAAAGGAAACCAAGCACATTAAGAGCTTTTATTTTCACAGTTGGAAAAAAACTCCAACTAAAGACATCCCAATTAAATGCACCTATTCCATTGTACATGATGAACATTATGAAAATGGTTTCACCATAACATCTGCCCTCTACCCGGGATTACGAAGATACGAAGTAGAACCAGCGTAACGACTCTTTTCGTCTTTTGTTATTGACATTTTTACAAGACTTTCCGTAGGACATTAGGAAAGATCAAATTACCTAAAGGTGAACACGCAAAGTGTAATGTAAATACTCAACCAACTTAGGTTCTTTTTTAATCCCAGAGATAGATATCGAATGACATGGCTTCAACGGGTGGATGCAAAAATGATCCCAACTTATTTTGCTATACATGCGGCGAGTTCACACTGAAAGCCAACAGGAAACCGGAATCTGACTTTTACAAGAAAGCTTATCGTACTTACTCTCACGTCGAGCTTGGTGATCAGGACAAATCATGGGACCCTCACATTGTTTGCAAGACGTTTGGAACACATGAGACGATGGACTTCAGATACCCGAAAATCGCTGAGATTCGCTATTCCTATGATCTGGCGTGAGCCAAAGAACCACTCTGACGAATGTGACTTCTGCTCAGACAGTGTTGCGAGAATAAACCAAAAGAAACGCAGATCTATCGACTATCCCAGTCTTCATTCCGCTATTCGACCAGTGCCGTATCCAGATGATTTGCCAATCCTAGTTTTGCAAGAAAATTTGTTGAAACTTGTTGAAAGTGATGAGTCTGATATTGATGTAAATGAGAGACACAGTGAAAACGATCCTGACTATGTTCCCAAAACCGTACCAAAGCCGTTTAACCAAAATGAGCTGAATGATTTGGTTCGAGATTTAAATCTAAGCAAAGAATCAGCAGATCTTTCGGCCTCTAGACTCAACGAAAAACACCTGTTAGCAAAAGGTACAATGGTAACATTCTATCGAAATAGGGATGCCGAATTTGTACCATTCTTTAACGAGAACACGGATCTTTTTCACTGCAATGACGTTGAGGGCGTTCTTCTTCGACTAGACGTCTACAAATACGACCCTGATGGATGGAGATTGTTCAAAACGTAGTTTCAAATGTGTTTTGCTCCATAATACCAACATGTATGTGCCAATACCATTAGGTCATTCAACAACAGTGTAAGAAAAACATGATGCCCTCAAACAGGTTATGGAACAGATTGACTACACCAAACATAAATAGGTGTTATGGGTCGAATTGAAAATGGTAAATTTCCTGCTTGGTCAACAAAGTGGCTACACGAAATTCTCATATTTTTTGTGTGTGGGACAGTAAAACATAAGAGGAGCATTGGAAAAAGAAAGATTGGCCACTCTGAGAGTTGAAGGTCAGTGAAAAGAACGTTATTAGTGCAGTGCTAGTTCCGAAAAAAAAAAAATCATCTTCCCTTCCTTGCATATCAAATTGGTATTAGTGAAACAGTATGTAAAATCACTCGACAAAGAAAGTAAATGTTTTGAGTATATATATATATAAATCGATGCGGAGTTTAAAAGTGTTTAGTTACAAAAAATTATTTTTTAAATCTGCCGGTCAAAGTGAAAAGATCTGTTAATTTAATGAATGACTAAGAATTATGCGCTTGGACCATAGTTTGTTGACGTGGTGAAAAACTTCTTAGGCAATTGCCGGGCCGAAAATTACAAAGAGTTAGTGGAAAAGGTGTTGAAAAGTCTACAGGATATAAGCGCTAATATGAGTATTAACTCTTTTACTTGTTTCAGTCATTTGACTGCGGCCATGCTGGAGCACCGCCTTTAGTCGAGCATATCGACCCCGGGACTTATTCTTTGTAAGCCCAGTACTTATTCTATCGGTCTCTTTTGCCAAACCGCTAAGTGACGGGGACATAAACACACCAGCATCGGTTGTCAAGCAATGCTAGGGGGACAAACACAGACACACAAACACATACATACATATATATATATATATATATATATATATATATATATATATATATATATATATATATATATATATATATATATATATATACATATATACGACAGGCTTCTTTCAGTTTCCGTCTACCAAATCCACTCACAAGGCATTGGTCGGCCCGGGGCTATAGCAGAAGACACTTGCCCAAGATGCCACGCAGTGGGACTGAACTCGGAAACATGTGGCTGGTTAGCAAGCTACTTACCACACTGCATAACCATCTAGATAAATTTCCGGATAATTGTGGCGATGTGAGTGATGAGCAAGGAGAACGATTCCATCAGGATAAAAAAACAACAACAACAGAGGAGCGCTACCAGGGACGGTGGGACAAACGAATGATGGCTAAGAAAGAAAATGTTTTTTACCATAGTTTTTATGTTCACGAAGGTTTTATTTCTGCTGTTAGTTTATTTAATGATTTGATGAAAATACTTGTTGGTCTTGGCATATACAATCGTGTTATTTTTAAAGACTTAGGGTCTGATTGTTATTGCAAAAATAGTATTTCTCAATAACCAGACCAATATTTGGGTAATCTTTCAGAATAACACCCGCACGATTTTCACTAAGAAAAAAAAAAAAATCGGATTTTTTTTTGCGTGGAATCAAGTATCCTGACCTCCTAATATGCTGCAAATCCCTTATTTTGGTTCGGAAAGTGTGTGTGCGTGCGGGGGGGGGGGGCGAAGGGCGAATCCCCATCCAGTCCCGGATTCATTGGAATTTTTTTTTTCGTTGAATGAATTCCTATGACATCCTAATATGCTACAAAATCCTTTTGGGGGTCTGAAAAACGGAGTGCGGTGAGGTGTAAGCCTCGGAAATTTCATTCACCCATACTCCACTGATCTTTTCACCAGCACGATTTTTACCCAGGAAAAAAAAAATTCCAATGAATCCGGAACGGATTTCCCTAACCCTAACCCTGAAAAGATCAATGGGGTGGGGTAGGTGAAATTCCCGAGGCTTCACCTCACTCCACTCCGTTTTTCGGACCCCAAAAAGGGTTTTGTAGCATATTAGGATGTCACAGGAATTCATTCAACGAAAAAAAAAAAAAAATTCCAATGAATCCGCAACCTTGAAGTGTTTGACCCGAGCAAAAAAAAATTCGGCAATCTTTCGTCTCTAGTAGACCTTTCCGTCGATTTCCGTAAAAAATTTTTTTTTTTACATATGGGCTTGCGGGAACTTTTGAAGTAATGAGAGCGAAAGAGACTAAGAGAAAGCGATTTTATGACGAGGGAAGTTCTTTTGAAGTTACCGTGCTTGGGAGCATTGATGGACATGTGTGTGTGTGCGTGTGTGTTTGATGGGGGGTGTGGGAGACAGACAGGGGGTTGTGTAAGTGAAGTGCTTCTGTTAGTGTGTGTGAAGAGACAGAGTAATGTGTGAAAGAAAGAGATAACTGAAATTTTTTTACTCGGTGTATGTGTATATGTATGTATATTACTTCAAAAGTTCCCGCAAGCCCATATGTAAAAAAAAATATTTTTTTACGGAAATCGACGGAAAGGTCTACTAGAGACGAAAGATCGCCAAAAATTCTTTTAAATTGTGTAATAGGTGTTCAACATATAGTAAACGAATACAAAAAATATAAAAACGAATATAAAAAAACCAAAATGTACTAAACGAATATGAAAATAAAAAAATTTCGCCGACGAACGGGGAAGTGGTGAGAAGTCTCAGAACATTCCCGATGTGAATTTTCCGAGTCCTCTCCTCCGTTCGCCAGCGCGCAATTTTTTTTTCATATTCGTTTACTACATGTTGTTGTACACCTATTGCACTATGTCTTTTTTTGCTCGGGTCAAACACTTTGGTTTGACCGAATCGAGTGTAGATTTCTCATAAGTGTTGAAATCATTTCGTAGGAGTGGCTGTGTGGTAAGTAGCTTGCTTACCAACCACATGGTTCCGGGTTCAGTCCCACTGCGTGGTACATAGGGCAAGTGTCTTCTACTATAGCCTCGGGCCGACCAAAGCCTAGTGAGTGGATTTGGTAGACGGAAACTGAAAGAAGCCCGTCGTATATATATAAATATATATATATAAATATATATATGTTCGTCCCTTCGTGTATTTCACGTTATTTATTTATGTAAAGGTTTATTATATATATGTAGGTATGTGTATGTTTGTGAGTCTGTGTTTGTCCCTCCAACATCGCTTGACAACTGATGCTGGTGTGTTTGCGTCCCCGTAACTTAGCGGTTCGGCAAAAGAGATCGATAGAATAAGTACTAGGCTTACAAAGAATAAGTCCTGGGGTCGATTTGCTCGACTAAAGGCGGTGCTCCAGCATGGCCACAGTCAAATGACTGAAACAAGTAAAAGAGTTCTCTTACCAAAGACTTGTGAAGTAGACATTTGACGGATCTTTGACTCAAAAATAATATGCACCATAGTCAGATGATCTCTAGATTTAAAAACCCTAGGCTTTTGCCTGCCAAGCCTATAGGTAAATCCGGTACCGGTTGTGATTATGTAAAAAATATATTGATACTAACATCATCTGATTAAAGAAAATGAAAATGCGAAAGAGAAAACCCGCGGGAAGGATATATATATAACTCATCACCTTTTGTTTTATTTCAATCGGTTGTTTACGGGGTGTATTTATTTTGTCGAATACAGCTCATGACTTTAACTTGTACATATTTTTGAGCTCTTTTTAACCATTTTTTCCTCGTATATGACGGTAAATCCCGTGCTGCAGTATCCTGCGTCACATCTTGTGTGGACGTTTCCGAGTTATCTACTGAGCCTTCGTCGCACGATATTTCATCGTCGTCGTCGGAACTGTTACTTCGTTCACAAGAACAATCGGACTGTTTCTCTGATACATGATCAACATAATCAGGATCAATGTCTAATGCACTATGAGATGAATCAGATGAGGTACTCTTCTCTGCGCTAATGTCGGAGGTGTCGTCTCGGAACTGAGTCTTCTTGCGAAGTTCGCCATTTTCTTTTAAGTTGTTGCCCATCTGAGTTAACGTTTCACACGTCTGTGTTTCTGAGTATTCGTCGCAAGAATAATAATTTTCGGCTGTATTGACGGCCTGGACGTGTTTATCGTTCGAATTATTATTCATAAATGAAGAAATACCTTGCGAAGTTCGATGATGTGAAGTCCTTTTCGAACCAGAGTGCTCAGTACGAGTGTTTCTATTCCTATTTTTACGTGAATTAAAATCTTTACTAAAAGCCGAATAATTTTGTGAATCGCGCGGAACTAAGTTAACATCGTAGCTTTTCTCGAAATCTCTGTTTTTCAGGGTAATTTTGATGCGAGAAGAAATGTTTTCCGGTGTCATCAAGAAAGTCGTCTTCAAATTATACATGTTAGACATTTTTGGACGAGACAGATTAAATGCCTTCGTGCTCCTAGCTTTATTCAAATAGGTTGGTTTGTTCCTATGGCTATAGTTTCCTTTACTTGATAAGGGGTGTTCGGCCTGTGATAAACAACGTCTAAGAACTTTCATACAGTCAGAATGTTTGTAATCTTTAGCCAAATCCATTGGGGTATTTCCATCATCGTCTCGATTCGCTACGTTAGCTCCGTTTTCTAGTAACAATTTAACAATGTTTAATTGACCCCAGGAAGCCGCTATATGTAAAGGCGTAAGCCCATCAATAGTTTTTGTGTTCGGGTCTGCTCCATGATCGAGCAACAAACGAGTAATGGATTCATGTAGTCCTGCACTGTAATGAATAGGTGGGAACTTTTCTCCAGGCATGTTTGCGTTTGGATCAACTCCATTTGCTAATATATTCATTATAGCAACTTCATCCTTTTCTTCAATTGCAATTCTAAAATTTTTCTTCATGTTCGACATTAAATACAAAATTTTAATGTTGATCAAGGCATTAGATTTGTTTTTTTTTTAATAAAAATTTGGAAAATATATCACTCTTCAGTGGTATTCCTCTGCTCAGTCATTGCGCTGTGGGAGACACAAAAACCGTAAAGCTATGCTTCTAATTCCTTTAAACAACCATCATTTATAAAAAGAATGTCATGTAAGAAAATAAACGAGCAAAATTCTCTGATAAGTTAGCGTTTCTTTGAATAACGTTTAATGAGATTTCGACGCTGTATATAATTAAAACATTAGCGCATAAGTATATCACGTCTATTTCCACCGACGTAGACAGCTAAATAAGACATAAAATTTCATTTGTTCAGCAAAGAAAGCATCAATCGTTATATATAAGATATAAAAATTTCAGATATAGTGAACTGAAAAACAAACAAGCTAACAGCGGGCTTGTGGCGCAATGGATAACGCGTCTGACTACGGATCAGAAGATTCCAGGTTCGAATCCTGGCAAGCTCGAGATTTTTTTTTTATAGGCGCAGGAGTAGCTTTGTGGTAAGTAGCTTGCTTACCAACTACATACGTGGCACCTTGGGCAAGTTGTCTTCTACTATAGCCTCAGGCCGACCAAAACCTTGTAAGTAGATTTGGTAGATTGAAACTGAAAGAAGCCTGTCGTATATGTATATATATGTATGTGTGTGTGTGTATATGTTTGTGTTTGTCCCCCCAAAATCGCTTGACAACGATGCTGGTGTGTTTATGTCCCCGTAACTTAGCAGTTCAGCAAAAGAGACCGATAGAATAAGTACTAGGCTTACAAAGAATAAGTCCTGGGGTTGATTTGCTCGACTAAAGGCGGTGCTACAGCATGGGCCACAGTCAAATGACTGAAACAAGTAAAAGAGTAAACTAACAAAAAACTGGTTCCTAGTATTTGAACATGGCCAGGTCATACTGAAAGGATACAATGTCATCGTTTAAATCGACTGTACGACTTCTATTTTATTATATATCGAAGGGGTGAACAGTAGAACTGATCACGGCAGAATTTGAATTCCAAATCGAAAGGGTCTTATCTCGATACTGCAAGTCTTCTAAAATTAACTCAGCAAATTGAAACATTGGTGGAGTTTCGGATCAGGACAATCACATAAGTTGGACTTCTTCGTTTTGATGGGGATTTTTCCAATTTTTTTCACAAGAGCTTTGGAAATGATGGAGACGAGGGAGGGGGGCTTTTTAGCTTGAAAATTTATGATTTTATTTAAATAGCATACCCTTTTGTTAATAATATGTTTTTGGGGTTAATTTAAATTACAATTTTTTTTTGTTGTGTTAATCATCATTGGGAATTTTAATGGAGACTTTCGGCAACACCATGATAGTTTCTCTAGAATACTAACTATATAGCGGCTATCAAAATGATGCATGGATTAAGGATAGATCAAAGCTCATATGATACAATGCATATGCCCTGACCAGTATAGGTAACAATATCTTTAAGAAACTGGTCAACCATCTGATTGCCTACCAAATATTGCATGATCAATACAAACAATAGATACACAAGGTGTCATGGAATCAAAAACAGGGCTCGCATGTAGCAGATACACCAGAACAACCATGAATTGTTGTTGTTGATGGTGATGATGATTCACTTTAGAATATATGCAAAGAAAAATTCCCTGTCCCAGTTGAAACAATTTCACATGACACTAATGCCTATGGGATATCTAAGGTTGGCTTAGTTAAATTGTGTATTACTAAGAAGTTGGAGATATAGCAAATAGTTATTCATACTCTTTTATGACTATTGCTAAAGGATATGAAATACATTGAATTATTCACATGCCAGGACAGATACTCCATATGATTTTATAATTTACTAGCCATATCACCCGGTGTTGCTCAGGTTTGTTTCGACTCTTTAGAATTGGAATTTTTGAAAAGTAAAAATTTTGCATTATGTAGCTTGTTATTCTCTTTAAGCGAACATTTATCTGGCTGAAATACACCGAAAAATGGTGACACAGCAGTAAAAAAATCGTAAAAAATAGGGATTTTCATAGAAAAAAAGCACCTTTTTTATGTTAATAATTTTTGGTGTTAACATGGTCTGATTTGAATTTTTTCTTCTACGGAAGGAAGAGCAAGCCTTCTTCTATAATACTCTCAATTTTGTTGGTCAACTTGCGGTGCAGGGTCTCGGAGGAGATAGTGTTAGTTGAAGGCTTACCAAACCTGCCATACACAGACAACTTCAGCTCTATATATATAGAGATGTGTCTATATGCCTTAGCAGAAACGCCTCAACTTAAAGCTCAATCAAGAATATTTGGGAGCTTTCCACACATTTGTAAATAAATAAATTCATATTAAATACAGTAACATTAATGTCAGTAAGAACTTTTAAGTCACATGCTGTTTCAGCTATCATCTACAAGCAAAATTTATACTGGTTTAAACAGTGATAGGTTTCTTAGGTTAGAAAATATTACACAGATTTGCAAAGGCATAGACATAGTTTTAACTTAATCTTTCATTTCAATCACTTGACTGTGGCCATGCCTTGAAGTGTTTACTTGCAAGATCGATCTGAGTACTTATTTCTATGGTACTTAATCTACTAATTTCTTGTACCAAACTACCAAGTTATGGGGATTTAAACACACCAACACTGGTTGTCAAGAAATAAGGGAGGCAAACACACACACAAGCTTATACAGGGCTTCTGACTACTAAGTTCTCTCTCAAGACATTGACCTGTCCCAGGACTTTTGTAGAAGACACTTACTCAAAGCATGTTGTTATAAAACAGGTTTCTTAACCACACATGTATGCCTCTCAAACAAACTGTCATGATGTCCCAGTTAATCAATGCACATTGACAATTTTGTGTTGTAATGTAAACAAGTCATATCCCAGCTTGATTTGGTTTACATTTTTCATAGTATCACAACATTCTGTAAACAACTAGAAGGAAGCAAGTAGTTTTTGATAAGGCCTAAACAAAAGCTAAAAATTTAAGTGAACTGACTCCTTCCTTCCGAATTGTTCAGAGCTGAATAATTTAAACATGGTATTTATTTTAAGTGAAGCTAAAAATAAAGTTATATGCTTTAAAACTCTGTTTACACACAGTCGTGTTTGTGTGTGTGTGCATGTATACACTATATTTATTCAAGTGCTGTACTCTTTATTTATTTTTTCATAAAAATCTATAATCATATGATTTCCACAATACTGAGTTTACAGTAAATGTTTTTTTATGATCAACACCGGTAAAGTTTGAAAGCAGTGCCCCAATATAGCCTCAGTTTAATGGCTGAAACAAGTAAAAGGTTTATTCTAAACAAAACAAAAAGCAATTTTCCCTTCAATTTTCAGTTGTCAAGGTGCACAAAAATCTAATATTGTGTAATTGTTTTTTTAATTTTTTTTACCTGTGATAAAAGAATGAGCACAACAAATGTATAATAGTTATTCACATATACACAGCTTTAAGAGAATTATGCTCAAGAGATTTCATTTTTCTGATATTACCACCATTTTTGACAACAAATATTCTGATCTAGATTTAATGACTAACAAGGGTGTGTGTGTTATTTCCAGGTCTACTTTGACTCAGAGAAGTAGCACTTGTTAGGGTCCCAGCTATGTGAACCAACGTGAGTGAAAGACCTCTATTTCTCATTAAAACTTATTTCTAGAAGATAAACTCATATAAAAAAAGACTGAAGCGTCATTGGTTTCTAGTCATCTCTTCCACTGTTGTTGCAGCTGATTGCACTGAAAAGTGGGTTCAGTGGTGTGTAACTCTTTATCCATTCAAAACAAATCTATGCACAAAAACGTTTTGAACTCTTGGAACATTTGCACGGACTTACTGAGTTTAGGAAGTGATCTTACTTCATCACAAATTGACTTCCACAATGTGTGTGTGGCGTGCATAGTTAAGTTGGTAGATGTGAAAGCACGTGGCTTTGTGGTTAGGGTACTCAGCTCATGATCGTATGGTTGTTTTATTCCTGGCAGCCCACTGTGTCTTTGAACAAGACACTTTATTTCATATTGTTCCACTTCTCTCAGCTGTAATTCAAATGGCCAGCCTTGTTACATTATGTATCTCCCTGAGAATTACGTTAATGGCGCACATGTTTGTGGGGTGCTCAGTCACTTGCACATTAATTTCACAAGTAGGCTGTTCCATTGATTGGATCAACTGAAACACTCATAACCAACAGTGTCAATTAAGTAGGTATTTATCACTTCAGCCACTTCACTCCACTCCTATCAGGCAACGACATTTACAATAAATCAAAATATACTAAGATAAGCACCAAATTTCTGTTTTCTTGTCTAATTGTACCACATTCATTCCCTGCTTTACATTCTAATGTGTTAAAACTGCCTTTTTTTAACTCCTCTTTAATATGTTCTTGTTCTCTTTTTTGATGAAAGTTTGGAGCTCTTTTTGTCATGATGCACCCACCCAATTCTGCCTTTACCAATTATACTTTCCTCTCCAGATAAGTAAAAAGCCTAAACCCTGCTCCTCATCCTCTGTGACAGTGTGTCCATATATGAAATACTGCCACCCTATCTTCCTTCTCCTATATCAGTACCCTGTTGTCAACAGTAATAAGTCATAGCAAAATCCCATAAAACTGGTGATGTTAATGAAATTAGGAATACTTATTATTTTTTTTATAATAAACATACCACCTTTTTGTGGCAGAAGTTACAAAGGCAACTGAAGTGCCTTAGAGAGAAGAAATTATGGAGGAATCAAGCTAATTGTATGAGGTTATAAAGGTCACAAAGAATTACAACACAATTGTTCCATGAGTAGACCAAGATGAGATGCAGTTTAGTAACTGCAGGAGAAGTACTTGGTTAAAAGTAAACCACTATTCCTGGCATTCATTGACTTGGAAAAGGCATTTGGCAGAGTACCACATTCAGTAATTTGACGGTCACTAAGAAAACTAAGTGGAGATGAATGACTTGTAAGTGTTGAGCAAGCTATGTGCAAAGACACATTAAGTAAAGTGAGTCAACAATAATTTCAGTGATGAACTTAGTGTGAGGGTAGGAGTCCAAGGTGTAGTCCTCAATTCTCTCTTAGTCATCATAGTCCTAGAGGCCATCACAGAGAAGTTTAAGACTGGCTGCTCTTATATGCTAATGACTTCAGTTCTCAACTGAATCTATTGGGGTATTAGAGTGGAAATTCCAGGCATGGAAGGTAAACCTAGAATCAAGTGGTGGTAAAGTCAGCAAAACACCTACCCAATCATACATCCTCTCACTCTCTCAACATTCTACTGTACCAGTAATACTATACTGTTGCTCATCACTCCTATACATCATTGGTCATCTTTTATGTCTTATTCACTACATCTACTCTTTAACACCTGTTCTTCATTCATTATATTCACCCACTCAACCATTTCCTGTCTCATTCTCTCATACACTCTTGCAACATCTACCCAACCACACTCCCAGTTCTGCAGTCTTCACTCACTTCTACTTACCTTATATATTGTGGTTCCACCCTAAGACCTCATTGTCACAATTTTTATCTCTTCACGGCTCCAACCCGATCATCCACCTCTCTCTTCTAAAATGGGAATAGTCATGTCACACCTCTACAGTAAGAAACCTCTTTTCCCCTGGCTCCTTCTCTCATCTTTTTTACCCCTCATCTCCAAGCATAATGCCTCCACTTTTGGGTGTCTTAGTCTTGCAAGATGCATGGAAGCCTCTCTAGTGCTGGTGGCATTAAAATTGCACCCAGTACACTGCAAAGTGGTCGGTATAATGAAGGGCATCCAGCTATATAGACCATGTCAAAGTAGACAATGGAGTGTGATGCAGTTGTTGGACCTACAAGATCTTGTTAAACCATCTAATCCATGCTAGCATAGAAAATGGACATCAACTTATGATGAGAATGATGTATATACGTATGTATTATGCATTTGTATGTTAATATTAGGTTGTCCAGGAAGTTTGTGCCGATTTATAAAGGAAAGAAAAAGGTCAATAAATACTTGCCATTACATTTTTAATCAACCAAATATGAACCATTTTGTTGCACAATGCATCTCCATCTTTCCTTTAACTTGAAAATACCCTCTTCCCTGAATTGAGGTGGTTTCATGGCAAAGAATTCATCAAGGTAACTTTTTATGTCATCCAAGGAAATAAAATTTTTATCATTAAGACTATTCTGTAGAGACCTGAATAAGTGGAAATCCGAAGGAGTAACATCTGGTGAATATAGAGGGTGGAGTAACACATCCCAGCCAAGCTGCAGCAATTTTTGTCTGGTTCCCAAAGCATCAATTGCCGAAAATGAACTTTCTTATCTTCCATTTTAAAGTGTTACAGAATTAACACAGGTTATAGGGACATAAACCTTCTTCCACGAAAAGATTGCTTAAACTGTGCTCTGAATGGAGGTGTAGTCAAATCCTATTTTATGGACTCAAACATGTTCTAAAATAAGTTGAAAGGTAAGCTACTATAAATCGGCGGGAACTTTCCAGACAACCCAATACAATTTGAAGGTGAAATTGCAGCAGCTTCCCTAGGCTATTGAACCAATACCTGTCACCTAGGAAAGCAGGTCAACCATTAAGACATGTCTTTACTTATTAAAAGCTTAGTTCATTGTAGATAATATAACTTCATTTTATATTGTTTAGGCTCAAGTTAAAGTATGACTGAAGGCGTTCTAGCTACAACCATCTGTCTTTTTCAGGGCATCTAGGTCTACACTATACACAGTGATCTTCATTGTGTCAGGTAGGTTTGGTTACTATTTTTAGCAAAAATATATTTAGTAATAGATTTCTGGACATTAGATCTTATTTACTGCAAAGTAAAATATCTCATTCTAATTCAGCACATCAATGATAATGCATTTGAATCTTGAATTAATATATTCACTTGTCGTAAATATGAATTAAATAATATATCTTAATAAAGTTGAAATGTTGCTTTAAGTAAATCAAATTAATATTGATTCGTAATGTTTGGTTATATTTACTGATACCCCAATTCATAGAACGTCAACTCCAACTTCAGCTAAGTGTGCAGAGAAATCAGGGGACACAACTACGAATTCCAAAACATTGCTTGGTGCTTTATCGATTCTGGTTATCTCTGATCTCAAATCAGATGAATATTGATACATGAAATGATAGAGCTAGAAGACTTTACACATTCACTGTCTTAATTTTCTTTTATCATCTCTTCCTGTATTTTCTTTGGTTTTAATTTGATTTCAATTACTTTAATCTAAATTTGGTGACAACATTTAGTAGGGGGAACAACTGGGTAGATGTTTTTTTTCATTAGCCTGCCTTAACATTTTAGTAATAAAACCGCAAAATCAAACCTTTCACGTTTTTCCTTTTTTGAGAGAGAGAGAGAGAGGAGGAAGGAGGGAGGGAAATGGAAAGAGCTCAAGGAAATAAGACAATAAAATAAAGGAAAGCAAGAAGAAAATATGAATAAAACAAAAGGTGATAAGAGAGGAATGGAAGACAAGAAGGAATGGAAAAAATAGAAAAAGAACAGAAATTAAAGTTAAAGAGAACAGTTGTTTTTGGAAAGAAAACTGGATTGGAATTCCATCACTGTCTTGCATTTCCTCAAGGTTAATAAAACAACAAAACAAAACAAAAAAAGCAACAAGTTCCAATGAATTCAGGTGTTTTTGTAGCAAACTTTTTTTTGGGTTGAAAATTCACTTCATTTTTGAAAATTTTGAACATCACAACTTTTCATTTGTTCGGCAAAGGATCTGAAATGAAACTCCTTGCATAGAAAACGAAACATTTAGGGACACATCGAATATATATTACCATCTAAATTATAAATACACTGCTATATTCACTTTTATTTATATCACTTCTTCACGAGTTTCAGTTATTACGCCAAGGTCATGCTTGTGCACAACCTTGATTGCATCAAATCCTGGTACTTATTTTATTGATCTCTACATATACATATTGACAAGTTTCAGCACAATTTCCATCTATCACAGTGTTGGTCAACCCAAGACAATTGTAGAAGTGTTGGTCAACCCAAGACAATTGTGAAGTGAACTTCATTACCACCTAATTGTGAAGATCCAATTTTCTTAATAGCAGAGTAATTTATTCACCCTCAAAGTTGCTTCCCATACATCTTCACCTGTGTGGCTGACACTACTGCCACAATTTCCATCAGCGTTGCTGCCATTATTTTGATTCTAAAATAAATAAAATATAAGATAAATTATACATATATAAATACTTTCCTTTAAGAGACTATTGTAATTTGATTTTGGATTATATACGTTTTCTATAAGACATTTCTGGTAAAAATTTGATATCCTTGAGAGAAATTTGGTAGTAAAGAGACTCAGGGGTAATACCCTAGATGAAGCAATTGATAGGAAGTATTTGGCAAAGAAGATAGAAGAAAACAGCTGTTTTGTATTTGTTGAACTAGAAAAGGTTTTTAACACAATCCTACACTCTGTGCCTGTTGACTGCTTGTAAATTTTATTAGGAGTTCAACGCCTGAAGAGTGATGTTCAGATTGGAAAGCAAAAACAACTAAAACCACTCCTTCTCTGAAAATAATGAATTTTGAGACTTCCAACCAAAGTCTCTGTTCTCTGGATATGTTTCTATACGAGAAAATGCACAATTTCAAATGCAACCACGAGTCTTGTTTTTCCTTTTATATTTGTGTGTGTGTATGTGTGTGTGTGAGTGTGTGTGTGTGTGTGTGTGTGTGTGTGTGTGAGTGTGTGTGTGTACCCTTGTCTTTGCTTCATGTCACAAATAATGTTGTTTGTTTCCAATCTTCTGTGAAAATCATGTCTGGCTAAGGGGAAATATTATTTTACTTGGAAACAGGTAAGGGTTGACAACAGGAAGGACATCTCCCTTAATGAATTCTGTCTCTCCATGCGTGCATGGAAAAGTGGGCATTAAAATAATGATAATGGTGATAATGATGAATTATAAACAGAATAAGCAGATAATTATGTGAAAAGATATTTACATGTATGTAGATATGTATGTAAGTTGGCATTATAGCAAAAGATTGGTTACTCTTTGTCAAACATGCTATACAAGGTATGTTATGCAAGAACAAGTAGAAAAAAAATGAGACAACAAAGGTACAAAATTCCATGCACCATCTAAAATGGCTCTGTTTGAAGGTTCAATACTCTAACGTTTTTAAACCCGGGTCAAAACTTCTAAAATACTTTGGAAATACAATTTGATGAGAATTTAGATAACTTTGGGTCAAAACTTCTAAAATACCTTGGAAATACAATTTGACAAGAATTTAGATAACTTTGGGTCAAAACTTCTAAAATACTTTGGAAATACGATTTGATGAGAATTTAGATAACTTGGGTCAAAACTTCTAAAATACCTTGGAAATACAATTTGACAAGATTTAGATAACTTTGGGTCAAAACTTCTAAAATACTTTGGAAATACAATTTGATGAGAATTTAGATAACTTTGGGTCAAAACTTCTAAAATACTTTGGAAATACAATTTGATGAGAATTTAGATAACTTTGGGTCAAAACTTCTAAAATATCTTGGAAATACAATTTGACAAGAATTTAGATAACTTTGGGTCAAAACTTCTAAAATACTTTGGAAATACAATTTGACAAGAATTTAGATAACTTTGGGTCAAAACTTCTAAAATACTTTGGAAATACAATTTGATGAGAATTTAGATAACTTTGGGTCAAAACTTCTAAAATACCTTGGAATACAATTTGACAAGAATTTAGATAACTTTGGGTCAAAACTTCTAAAATACTTTGGAAATACAATTTGATGAAATTTAGATAACTTTGGGTCAAAACTTCTAAAATACCTTGGAAATACAATTTGACAAGAATTTAGATAACTTTGGGTCAAAACTTCTAAAATACTTTGGAAATACAATTGATGAGAATTTAGATAACTTTGGGTCAAAACTTCTAAAATACCTGGAAATACATTTGACAAGAATTTAGATAACTTTGGGTCAAAACTTCTAAAATACTTTGGAAATACAATTTGATGAGAATTTAGATAACTTTGGGTCAAAACTTCTAAAATACCTTGGAAATACAATTTGACAAGAATTTAGATAACTTTGGGTCAAAACTTCTAAAATACTTTGGAAATACAATTTGATGAGAATTTAGATAACTTTGGGTCAAAACTTCTAAAATACCTTGGAAATACAATTTGACAAGAATTTAGATAACTTTGGGTCAAAACTTCTAAAATACTTTGGAAATACAATTTGATGAGAATTTAGATAACTTTGGGTCAAAACTTCTAAAATACTTTGGAAATACAATTTGATGAGAATTTAGATAACTTTGGGTCAAAACTTCTAAAATACCCTGGAAATACAATTTGACAAGAATTTAGATAACTTTGGGTCAAAACTTCTAAAATACTTTGGAAATACAATTTGATGAGAATTTAGATAACTTTGGGTCAAAACTTCTAAAATACTTTGGAAATACAATTTGACAAGAATTTAGATAACTTTGGGTCAAAACTTCTAAAATACTTTGGAAATACAATTTGATGAGAATTTAGATAACTTTTTTTTAATGTTGCTACATGCCAACCAATACTACTTGGTCAATAAAAGTTTACATGATGTTCATGCTTTTTATGGCAATATGATTAAGTTCACAGAGTTGGTCATGTCTATTATGGAAACATAAATAGGCTTTGGTTCTATACTGGGAATCTAAATGAGGTAATATAATAATAATAATAATAATAATAATAATAATAATAATGAAATTACTGCATATAGTGCACAGGTGAACTACAACAGTAATTTCAATCTAGAGAAACACCTGCTACAAGCTATTAACTTCTTGAGTTTTATGAAATACCTGTAATACTTCTTGAGTATTTAGAAATACCTGTAAATTAAACAGAATCAAATATCCCTGTTGGCATTGTACTATGTCAGGTACCAAGCATACTTAGTTCCATTTAAGTCAGCAGCTTAGCAGTTAAGGCAAATGTGAGAATCGTTAATGATGGTTAAATCAAAGAGAGTTCCAAGATATTATTTTCTCTCAAGCAATAATGGAAAAGTTTAGAAATGTTAAATATTAGTTCTTAACAAGAGAGAACGTTTCCAGTTAAATATACACTGTGCTTTTATGTTAAAAATATATTTCTTTACTACCCACAAGGGGCTACACACAGAGGGGACAAACAAGGACAGACAAAAGGATTAAGTCGATTACATCGACCCCAGTGCGTAACTGGTACTTAATTTATCGACCCCGAAAGGATGAAAGGCAAAGTCGACCTCGGTGGAATTTGAACCCATAACGTAACGACAGACGAAATACGGCTACGCATTTCGCCCGGCGTGCTAACGTCTCTGCCAGCTCACCGCCATTATGTTAAAAATAAAGAGTGGACAAAAATGTAAATCGTTTTCAAGGAGAATAACCACAAAAAAATTATAAAAAATCAATTGAATTAATATTCTATTTGATTTTGATGTTCTGCAAACGATATGTATGTGTATATGTTTTCTGAATGTCCAAGTGAAAGTTCCAATGAAAATTTGTTTCGTTAGTATATCGAAAGAAAGACTTGTTCAGAAAATGGAAGCACATATTGGTAAGTTACTTCCCTTGAAAGAGTTTGCAGTGGCAAACGTTTTATTTCATTACCGAAGGAGCCGAGTCGTCACTTATTAGAGAGTTATTATTGAAAAAGTTACCAAGTGAAAGATGATTAGAGGATGAAGAAGTACATCAAAATTCCAAAATAACAGAAACATAAGAAAATGATACTTACCATTCCCAAAATACAATACAGGGATGACTCACAGTAGAAGTTTATGAAGAACATTTCTTGTGTAGACAACGGAAGGCACCAGCACACCATCGCCTGCTGCATTTTTTTATCTGTAATTTCAAAGTGTTCCTAACCCTAACCCTAACCCATATCTGGTCATTTCATGGTATAGACTATAGATACTGTGGCAGACCACACACTAAGGTAGCACTGAAATTTCTTTGCTGCAGTACTGGGTGAATCACTTGAATTTCATCATCATCATTTAACGTCCTTTGTCCCTGCTGGTATGGGTTGGACGGTTTGACCAAGGATGGCAAGCTGGAGGGCTGCACCAGACTCCAGTCTGATTTGGTATG
This sequence comes from Octopus sinensis, assembly GCF_006345805.1. Lineage (NCBI taxonomy): Eukaryota > Metazoa > Mollusca > Cephalopoda > Octopoda > Octopodidae > Octopus > Octopus sinensis. Next base: position 185,586,091 of record NC_042998.1, read on the forward strand.
GTTTCTATGGCTTGATGTCCTTCCTAGCGCCAACCACTCCGAGAGTGAAATGGGTGCTTTTATGTGCTGCCGGCTCAGGTGCCATTTGCATGATACCAGTATCTGCCATGGTTGCGATTTTACTTGGCTTGATGGGTCTTCTCAAGCACGACATAGTGCCAATGGCCTCAGTCATTGCCTCCATGAGGCCCAACACTCGAAAAGTGCTTCTTACGTACCACCATCATCAGTACCAGTTACATGACACCAGCATCAGCTGGACTATGATTTCACTTGGCTTGACAGGTTTTCTCAAGCACAGCATATTGCCAAAGGTCTTGGTCATTAGTCATTGTCTTTGTGAGACCCAAAGTTTGAAGATCATACTTCACCATCTCATCCCATATCTTCCTGGGTCTACCACTACCACAGGTTCCCTATACAGTTAGAGATCGGCACTTCTTTACACAACTGTCCTTGTCCATATGCATCACATGACCATACCAGGACAGTCATCTCTTGCACACCACATCTGATGCTTCTTATGCCCAACTTTTCTCTCAAGATGCTTACACTCTATTGAACATACACACTGACATTGCACATCCAGTGAAGCATGCTGCCTTCATTTCTTTCAAGCCTATGCATGTCCTCAGCTGTCACAACCCATGTTTCACTGCTGTGTAGCATAGCTGTTTGCACACAGGCGTCATACAATCTGCCTTTCACTCTGAGGGAGATGTCCTTTGTTGCCAGAAGAGATAGAAACTTTGCCCAGCCTAATCTTATTCTCACTGCTACACTCTCAGAGCATCCACCTCTGCAACTAACTTGGTCACCTAGATAATGCAAGCTATCTACTACCTCTAGCTTATCCCACCTGATAGTTGATGGAGTCTATTTTCTGTACATTTTCGGTGTTTCTTGTATCTGTGCATCTTCCAAACACAAACGCTATTTTTCCTGTTAACCTTCCTTTGATATTGCTGCACCTCTTATGCATCCATAGCTTACACCATGTACATCTTATGGAGTTTCTACCTACGCCTTTTCTACAGATCAAGCAGGGCCATCTACCTGAAGGAACTTGTGATTTGTCTGCCTTCCTACTTACTAAGACTTTGGTTTTTGCTTAGTTAACTCTAAGGCCCTTCGATTCTAGACTTTGCTTCCATACCTGAAATTTTTCTCTAGTTCTGGTAGTGATTCAGCTATAAGAACAAGATCATCAGCATAGAGGAGCAGCTCATCTTAAATTCTTCAGTTATTACCTGGAGAACTATGATGAACAAAAGGGAGCTGAAGACTGATTCTTGGTGGACTCCTAACTGTATCCTGAATTCTTCAAGTCTTTGGTACTCGCATTGCTGAACATAGACAAATTTCTTCTTTTCTGCTTCTCTCCTTGGCTAGATATACCTATCTCTTTGCTTCCCTTCTGCCTGTCTGGTACAGTTCCCTGTTACTCCAACTCTTCCAGGCCTGTATCTTGCTCTAATTGCCTTGTCTACCGCATCTTTCCGCTACACAACACCCTAGGTCTAGATGGGACTTTGCACCATTTGCCGATTTGGTCTGTGACACTCAGCAAGCTGTCCCACAGGAATTCCCAGTTGCCCTCTGTGTCACAAGTCTGTAGCGCCTCCTCATCGAATTTCTCAATAAGGATGACCCCAAATCTCTGATCATATGAAGGGTCCTTAAGCTTCCAAATCCTTCTTTTTTAGATTGGTCTGCTTCTTGGTATCCTTCTGGCCCACAGTCTAAAATGACTGATGACAAGTCTATACTGTATGTGTGTGTGTGGGGGGGCATTCTTCACCAGGGATGGTCTTTGTATTTAGGAGCAACCATGCATCCCACTGTCTGGTGAGAATGTAATTGATCTGATTAGCATAGTCACCCAATTGGTAAGTTATCAGGTGGTTGGCTGGTTTCCTGAATTTGATGCTGCAGATCAATATGTTATTTGCATCACAGAATTCCAGTAGCCTTGTTCCCTCTTCATTTCTTGAACCAATTCCTTGGCCCCTATGTACACTATGGAAGATACTGGGCTACTATCTGACATGCCCATTGAAATCCCCAGTCACAAATACGAGATCAGTCATTTGTCTTTAAGGTAGCCTGCAGAAGAATATCATAAAAGTGGATTTTTGTTTATTTGGTAGGCTTGCTTGTTGTGCATAGGCAGGGATAATTGTTGCTATACTATTCTGTAAGACTAGCTTGAGCTTAAGTACTCTATCGCACATTCTGACTACATCTATGACCTTATCCACCCATTTCTCGGTAAGAAGTATGCCTACTCCAACGCTGTTACCTTCCCAGAAGATTTTATACCTATGTTTCTTGCCTGTGAGGAACCTGGCTGAAGCTCCTCTCCACCTTACCTTTTGAATGCAACATACACCAACACGCCTCCGTTCAAGCACCTCAACAATCTCGCTAGACCTACCTTTCAATGTGTCTACATTGACAGTGCCAACTCTGAAAACTGGGACTTTCAGAGGGAACATGGGAAGGAGAGGTGGTATTCAGCACCTGAAAAGAAAGTTTCAATGATCATCTGATAACAGACATGTCACATCAGCTGTTCTCACTTTAACTTACCATCATTCAAACATGTTAGAATTGTTGCTTCTATTGGGAATGAATGTAATGTAGGCATTGTAAATATAAGTGTTATTACTGCAAACATAAATGTTTAAATTAAGTAAATGAACTGCTATTGGTCAGACCATTATAGATAGAAAGAGGTAGGTGGTTTGTTCATTTACTAAGTAACACATCTTTTGGCACATGCAGAAGTGCAGATGATGGGTAGGGAGCCTTGCAAGTCTTCTAGTATAGAAGCAAGGCAGAGCCCTGTAGGGCAGTGCTGCTTAAAGTGGTGGTCTGTGGACCGGTGCCATTCTGCGAGCCATCAGCTGCCAATACGTGACAAGTTTCCAGAAAAGAAAGAAACATTATAAAATACTTATAAAATGCTTATGTAATATTGTATTATTTATTTACAAAATAAGTATAAGATAAAAAAAAATTATCAACTTTTATTATATTCATTATATATATTGTTTCTGATATAAATTAATATTACTAAGAAATATTACCGGTCCCTGGCACATTGGTAAAAAACTGCTGGTGCACCACATCAGATAGTTTGAGAAGCACTGCTGTAGGGGTTTCCAGTATAAGAGATTTCCAATATAGGTGGTGGGAGCAGGAATGGGTGGGTTCATCACAGACAAGCAATGGCCAGCTTCACCTCAGGAAATAGCAGTAAGAAGATACTAGTAAGGCAGAGAGAGAGGGGAGGGGCTTGGAGACTTTATTCTGGAGGAAATCATTACAAGTATGAGAAAGACACAAGTTATAAAACAAGACGAAAACGTTTACGAATTTTAGAGAGAGTGAAAGAGATCACTGAGGAAATCAAGGCAAAGTATGGCAACACATGGGTTATGAAATAGGGAGAAAAATAGAGCAGAGATTTAAAGAGTTATGAGTTTTGAAAGTTATTTCAAATCAAAGTACAGCATGTTAGTATTACGAGTTAGATGACTGAATGATGAGTGATTAAAACTAGAGAAATTTCTTAGTTTAACTGGTCTTTTCGCATGGTATAAGGGTTATTCGCAGTGGAATAAGCAATGTGAAAGTTTGGAAAAAACCTTGTAATCTATAGCTGGAACTAGTCAAATAAAAGCAATGGCCAGCTTTAACTTATGAAATAGCAGTAGTAGTAGTAGTAGTAGTAGTAGTAGTAGTAGTAGTAGTAGTAGTAGTAGTAATAATAATAATAATAATAATAATAATAAGAAGAAGAAGAAGAAGAAGAAGAAGAAGAAGAAGAAGAAGAAGAAGAAAGAAGAAGAAGAAGAAGAGAGAAGAAGAAGAAGAAGAAGAAGAGAAGAAGAAGAAGAAGAAGAGAAGAAGAAGAAGAGAGAGAGAGAGAGAGAGAGAGAGAGAGAGAGAGAGAGAGAGAGAGAGAGAGAGAGAGAGAGAGAGAGAGAGAGAGTTGAAAGAACATTAAAATATTATGAGAAAATAAAGACAGCAGGATAAACTTCTGAATACAAAAACTAAACAGAATAAATCCAGCAAGTTAGTGATGACCTTGTTTGAAAATTTAGAGAGAAAGATTTTTATTAGTCTTAGCACAAAAGAAAATCAAGTCAAATTCAGGTGTCATTGTTCAATAGTATGGCAGCAACTTACCTCAAAAGAACTGTTTGGGTTACAATAATAATAAAGAAATTTCTTATAAATGTTGTGATGCACAGCAAATCGTCAACATTTAAGAATATTAAAACATTAGTTAAGCAATCAGAAAGAAGAATGTACTTTCAAATACAAAAGACAAACCGAACAACTAATTAGAGATGCTGTCGCAGTAAGAAAGTAGAAACACTATTGGTTAATATAGACAGCTTTCGTGTGCAGCAGATGCACATGGGCAATAACACCACAGATGCTCAGAAAACAGATTCCATCACACTCCAGGGTGAGAAACTAGAAGTAGTTGATAGCTTCTGCTGCCTAGTTGATTAAGTTAGTAGTGGGGGGGGGTTCTCAGAGAGTCTTACCACTAGAATAAGAATAGCCTGGGCAAAGTTTAGAAAGCTTCTACTCCCTACTGGTGACAAAGGGCCTCTCGCTCAGAGTGAAAGGTAGATTGTATGATGCATGTGTGTGAACTACCATGCTTCACGGCAGTGAAACATGGGCTGTGACTGCTGAAGACATGCGTAGGCTCGAAAGAAATGAAGCTAGCTTATCCGTTGGATGTGTAAGAATGTAAGTGCCCTGAGAGACTTATGTTGGGCATAAGAAGCATTGGATGTAGCATGCAAGAGAGATGTTTGCATCGGTATGGTCATCTACTACAGATGGATGAGGAGAGCTGTGTGAAGTACCATTCCCAAACAGTGGAAGGAATCCGGAGTAGAGGGAGACCCAGGAACACATGGGATGAGGTGGTCAAGCATGACCTTTGAATGTTGGGCCTCACAGAGGCAATGACAAAAGACTGAGACCTCTGCAGATATGCTGTGACTGAGAAGATCTGGCAAATAAAGTGAGTTCACAGCTGTAACCTACACTAGTATTGCATAACCAACCCACTCAGAAGTACCTTGGATCATAGGGTGACATGCCGTGCTTGAGGAGACCTATTGAGTCAAGTACATCAACATCAAATCAAATGGAAATTGTAGTTGTGTCCCTGTATCAGTGACACATAAAAAGCACCATCTGAACGTGACTGATGCCAGCACCGCCTTGACTGGCATCCATGCCAGTGGCACATAAAAGGCACCATCTGATCGTGGTCAATGCCAGCCCCCTCTGGTCCCTGTGTCAGTGACATGTAAAAAGACACCCACTACACTCTTGAAGTGGTTGGCATTAGGAAGGGCATCCAGACCCCAGTTGAACTGTCCAACCCATGCCAGCATGGAAAATTGATGTTAAACGGTGATGATGGTAATGATGCTGGACTTCTTTCAGTTTCCGTCAGCCAAATCCATTCATAAGGCTTTGATCGGCCCAGGGCTATAGTAAAAGACACTTGCCCAAGGTGCCACACAGTGGGACTGAACCTGGAACTAAGTGAATGGGAAGCTTCTTACCACATAGCTATGTATGCTCAATAAGTCTAACTTAAGCATTTTCCAAAATGAATTACTAAAACAAAATACAAGATATGGATCTTCCAGAGAACCCAACCTTGTCCACTCCTTTCATCAGATATGGGGAAAAAATTAGGAAATATAAAAAGTATTTTAAAATCTCACCAAATATACATTGACCTGAAGGGATTATTGTATTACCAATGTCTTCAACTACTCATACCAATATTGCCAAGTCTCCAGAATTTGAAACTGGGAAAAATTTAAATAATTTAAAACCTAACAAACACTCAACCGAAACAGCTCACATAAACTCACCAACCACCTATGAATAACCTAAAAAGTTAAGAAAGACTAGACATCCTTGACATCACAAACCTAAGTATTATTCTTTTCAGAAATGTGCAGGCTTGTAATATCAAGGATGTGTCTTTGCAGAAGGATACAATCTAATGGAGTCTACCATATCTCAGCTGTGTCACTTATCCAATACTGATGTAGAGTGCACAAACTGGATCTTTTGCAGTCCTCAGCTCTCTACTTTAAACTGTTTCATTCCCTACATGCACCCTTGACTGACACATGTAGTCTAAACACCTTCTATCTCTTTCTCATCTACAAACCTAACCTCTACCAGACCATAACTGTCCCTGCTACAATTGAATTGTCCAGCTGTTGTCCTATAGTGATTACCCAACATGCATTCACCATCATCACAACTACCACCACTATCATCACCATTGCTACCATTACCACTATCACCACTCCTCACTATACCTGTGGCATTTCAAGTCAGAGTTCTGCTATTTTTTTTTTTTTTTGCTATCTCAGGTAGCATATGTGCATCACCTCTAACTCATCGGAAACGACAAGGCAGATAACTAAAGCCATTCTTTCAGGGTGGCACGTAAAAAGCACCCACTACACTCACGGAGTGGTTGGCGTTAGGAAGGGCATCCAGCCGTAGAAACACTGCCAGATCTGACTGGGCCTGATGCAGCCTTCTGACTTCACAGACCCCAGTTGAACCGTCCAACCCATGCTAGCATGGAAAGTGGACACTAAATGATGATGATGATGATGATGATGATTTCCCCACAAATCCTTTACACAACAAAACCTCATCACCCTGAGTCCCCAAGTAGTACTATTTTGCTATGCTGCAGCAGCTCAGTGACAAGAGTTGAACAGTATTGGAGGTTGGCAATGGAGAAGGTAGGGGTGGCATTGTCATTTGTGTCCTGAAACTCCTTGATGCTGCTATTCGATGTTCAAGTTTTGGATCTCAGATGTACAAGACTGAAGAGTCCACCATCCAGGCAATAGTGGATGTCAACACCAAGAGAATCATGTGGGATCTCGTTGAGCATCATCACCAGGTAGATGGAGAACAGGGTTGGAGCCATGATACAGCTTTGTTTCAGACCTCTGGAGATGGGGCATGGCTCAGAATGCATTCTGCATGCAAATGTGTCCTACCATACCGTTATGGAGTGTGATGATGAGGTCGATGAAGTGGTTGGGCAACCAAAGCAAGTGTCTTTTACTATAGCCCTGGGCCGACCAAAGCCTTATGGATTTGGCTGACGGAAACTGAAAGAAGTCCAGCATCATTATCATCATCACCGTTTAACGTCAATTTTCCATGCTGGCATGGGTTGGACAGTTCAACTGGGGTCTGGAAGCCAGGCTCTAGACCACATCACTGGTTGGGAAACCTTGTTAAAGGCTTTGTGAAGGTCCCAGAATATTACGAAGAGTGGCTGCTGCTGTTCACAAGCCTGTTTAGAAGGAGTTGCTTTACACAGGAGATCATGTCAATCACTCCTTGTGACTGCCAAAAACTACGTTGAGATTCTGGGAGGACTTCTTCCACAACAACCAACTGATGATCCAGGAAAATTCTGATGAAAATCTTATTGGTAATGCTGAGCAGGGAGGCACTGCTGTAGTTGTTGTATGTTGACAGGTCTCCTTTCTTGAAGATGGTAACAATGTTTGTATTTTTGAAGTCATCTGGAGTGGTCTTGGTGTTCCATAGTATGAAAGGTCACTGCCGAGTGTTTTTCTAGAGGTCTTCTGTGGTTTGAGAATGGCTGTTCAGGAGAAGATGGAAATGTTTTCTTTTATGATGCATGATCCCTTTTGTGGTAAGGGTTTGGCTGGCAGCAGTTTTCAAGGCACTAGTAGAGACGTGATGGGGCCTAAACTCTCTTGGTCCCTGCAGTAGTCATTGCTTGCTACCAGGAGTCTGGATTTCTCTGAGATTCCTTTGGCACATCTGCATTTTTTGTTGCTTCTCACTGGGTTGTTTTCAAAAGCAATATACTCTTTTACTCTTTTACTTGTTTCAGTCATTTGACTGCGGCCATGCTGGAGCACCGCCTTTAATCGAGCAACTCGACCCCGGGTCTTATTCTTTTGTAAGCCCAGTACTTATTCTATCGGTCTCTTTTGCCGAACCGCTAAGTAACAGGGATATAAACACATCAGCATCGGTTGTCAAGCAATGCTAGGGGACAAACACACACGCGCATATATATATATATATATATATATATCAACAATCAAGGAACGGCCATAATAGGCCATTCACCCACTAGAAATAACAGCCAAAGCTTCAACCGCAAATAAAGATCAATTCCGTAAACAGAGAAAATTTAAAAAAACATTTACGGATTGATCTTTATTTGCGTTGAAGCTTTGGCTGTTATTTCTAGTGGGTGAATGGCCTATTATGGCCGTTCCTTGATTGTTGATGTTGAACTTAAAAATGGTCTATGACTATTTAATTTTTTTCCCCTAGGCCGCTGGTGGCAAAAAGAATTCTACAAAATTTTTTTCACCACCTATATTGATTAATATATATATATATATATATATATATACACATATATACGATGGGCTTCTTTCAGTTTCCGTCTACCAAATCCACTCACAAGGCTTTGGTCGGCCCGAGGCTATAGTAGAAGACACTTGCCCAAGGTGCCACGCAGTGGGACTGAACCCGGAACCATGTGGTTGGTAGACAAGCTACTTACCACACAACCACTCTGCTACTCTTTTTCTTATTGGTCAGATGTTTGATATCTTCATTGTTTTCAGCAAACCAGTCATGGTTCTGATGCTTTGAGTAGCTGATGACCTTGTCTGCAGATGTTATAGCATCACACAGCATGTTCCAATCATTTAGTGAAGGATTCCCATTCTGCCTGTCCCTCAGATGTTGGTTAACTGCTTCTTGAAAGGCTTGTGATATTACAGGATCCTTCAATTTGCAACAGTCATACCTCAGTGTGCACTTTTGAGTGTTCAGATACTGAGTGGGTGGACGGATGGAAAAGTTGGGATGAGAGATCACAAGCCAGTGATTAGTCCAGCAATCATCAGTGCCTGGCAAGGATCTGGTGATCACCATGTCCTTCTTTTCTTGGATCCTTGTCAACACAAAATCCAAAATATGCCAGTGTTTTGACCTCAAATGGTACCAGGTTGTTTTATGGTGTGGTGGAAGATGGAAGAGGATGTTTTCTGCACAGAATCCAAGATAGAAGAATCTATTTGCATTACAGTTTCCAATCCCATGTTTACCGAGGATGTCTTGCCAGACATGGTGAGCTTGACCAACTTGGATGTTGAATCAAATGTTAACGTTGGGAGTCGTAGAAAGCATTTTTAATTTTGTCATCCGAGTCTAAAGTTGGAGTTTAGACTGAGCGCAGTATAAGGTAGGTCTTGTTGAGATTCAGATGGACATCAGACGTTTACTTGTTGATGTTGGGGTCAGGTTGTTTCTTAGCCAGCCCAAGGCCATAGAAGCAAGGTTCATTAGCATCCTTTCCTTTCCAAAATGTGTAGCTGACTTCATTCATGCTGCTGTTCCCAGACAAATGAGTTTTACTCAGAGCAGCTTCAATACTGAAGTGGGTGCGATCTTGGGAGACAAGCGCAGCACGCCTTTCAGGTTGGTATGTAGTTTGTATGTCCATCAAAGTTCTCACATCCCATGCTCCCCAAATCAGAGAATGGGACCAAATTTTTCTACCTCTAAGATGGGTGTCCGCCGGTTGTGGTAAACTAACCAGATGAAGAGAGCAGTGACCAATGTTTACCCCACCTTTTCTAGGGGCTTCCTTGTGCAGGACAGTGGTGCACCAAAATAGACCAGCTATGCACACAGCAGCTGAAATTCTATCACCACTACTTCAAGGAGAAAATGTTCATCATTTGCACATCACCAATGAGTGTTCACAAGCTAGAAGTTTCCAGTGTACCAAGCCTGCTCCTATTCCCGATGGGGACATCACCATTGGACATGAAGAAAGGACAGAGAGTATCATGCAGGGCCAGATGGGTCATTCATGTGATATTTATAAGTGTAGATGACAGTTTGCAAAACCAATTCCTACACATTTCACTCCAAGGTCTGCTCATGTGGTTGAGATGGGCCGTCTTGGAACAATGGGGCTGCATTGAGCTGCCAAAACTTGATTCTTTTAGGGATCATACCAACCTGAATGGTGGTACCATAACTCCTTCAACCTACCGCTTGAAGGTTCTTAACAGGGCTTCACAGGTACTGTAGCGGCTCTGGGTCACTGAAGACCCAACCGTACTTCACCCTACAAAGCAATCCCCTACTTTGACGCTTTCCAGGGTCCACGACTAGGGCACACATATATTTATATACATACATGACGAGCTTCTTTTGGTTCTCGTCTACGAAAACCCCTCTCAAGGCTTTGGTCGGCCTGGAACTATGGAAGACACTTGTCTAAAGTATCATGCAGTGGGACTGAACCCGAAATCTAAAAGCATTTACAAAAATGATGATTTCTGCCGACTTCACAAGTTTCGCTCTCTGGAACATCATTTTCATCTATTGGTTACCCTTAAACGTATTAACTTTTGTTACGATAGAATTGCAAGATAACTTATTCATGTAAAACAAATTTAAATTACGCAACAATTTTATCATTATCATTGCAAAATGAAGGAAACATGCAATTCAGAGCATAAAATAATTCACGCATTTTCAAAACTGCGCGTCTTAACACATAAACACAATTTCATGGAAAGTGCATTTAACAATTCCTAAGTAAAAATAAATAAAATTTCTTCGCCTAATTTAGTTGAATCTAACAATTATCTGATATATCTCTCTCAAAAAATGAAAACGGTAGCTTAACACCAAAGAAATCATATCTCTATATTATAAATCTGAAATGCGAAAAGTTTGTTTGTCTGGTTTTGGCATTGAGAATGGGTTAAAGGCCACTAGATCCCGTCGGATTGACTCCAAAATTTACAGGGACATGTAAAATGAGGTGAGGATGCCAGTGGGCTACATTAGAAATCTTAAAAGGTGTCGTTGCTTGGGCCAAAAACGCACTTTGACAAGTCTACTCTCATTCTTTTATGTATCTGTCTTCCTCCGTCACTCACTCTCTTTCCTCCCTTCCCATCACTTTCTATATATAACGTCGTTTAACAGCGTCTAACTTCCCTTCACTTTCTCTTTATAACGTCGTCAAAGAGCATTCTGTATCTCCCCCTCTCCGCCTTCGACAGCGCATTCACACTCTCTCTCTCTCTACGTCTGTCTGCATTCATGGACAGAATTATCATCGCCAACACCACCACACAATCATGAGAACAAATATTATGAATCAGATATTTATTGGGTTAATTTATATATATGTGTGTGTATGTTCTATATATAAATATGTATATTAAACTTTTTAAAACTTTTTGATAGTTATATATATTTAAAAAAAAAATTATAAATATAAATTAATAATTCTAATTTTAAATTAAAATAATTAAAATTTTATATATTTTGTATATTATATTTTTATTTTTATGTTTTCGTTTATGTTTTTCACTGTTTGATTTGCCAAATAGTAGTTTTATCTCTAATTTAATTTATATATATATACTAGCAGTATCGCCCGGCGTTGCTCGGGTTTGTAAGGGAAATAACTATATAAGCATTTTTAGAGAGTTACTTCCTTTATAGATGCCAATTCGGGCTTTCTTAGCCATTTCTGTTTTGGTGTCTTCAAGCCATGAAGTCGTTGTTCTAAAAGAACGCTGGTCTCCTTGACAACGCATTACGACGTTGATTTCCTTAAACTCCCTTCCCCACAGCTTCACGAGGGAGGGAAGAAGGGGGAGAAGCAAACACAGGTGCAGGTGTTTGAGCGTGGACGCCAACTCCGCCGCCATCAACACACGAAAAATTATGCATTAAAATGGAATAAAAAATGATGTTAAATTATTTTTAAAATCGTAGACTCATCGTAGACGCGCGCTAATAGCCAGACGGGCTCGATATTAATCACGACTATAAGATACCCGAATTTGGTTAAACTGCACCGCAAAATGTGGGAGGAGTTAGGAATCTAAATCGTAGGAGACAGACACTCACACAACTACAGTTTTATATATATAGATATGTATACATTTGTATATATAATGCGTACACACACACAGACATATATATATATAATGCGTATATATATATATATATATATATATATATATATATATATATATATATAATGTGTGCATTATGTGGTCGGTTGTGCTGAAAATATGCACACCTATGTTAAAAGTGCTGGCGAGTTTGCATGGCAACTATTTTTTTCCTCAAATGAAAGGCGTGACCTCTAGGACAAAATTCCTCATCTTATAAAATGTGACCCGAATGAAATTGGGTTATATTAACCAAAATGTGAAAAGAGGTCTAAATGGGGCTTGAAGGGGATTAAAATTTTACAGGAGCAGGTGTTTAGGAATTCTGTTACATGAAGCTAAAAAATTTGCGCCAGCCTTTAAATCGTCAATGTGTTGCCGTCCATGATGAAGAAGTTTTGAATGCTTGCCATGGTGAGTCTACTGTCGTGAGAAAGTATCACTTCAAAGCTTGGTGTTTAGGAATTTTCTTTCACATCAAGTTCAAAATTTTACGCCAGCCGTTAAACTGCCACTATGTTACTGTCCGTCGTTAAGAAATGCCAGCCATAGTGACTCTACTCTCCTCAGATTCTATCCTTTCAAACTTTGGTTTCCAATATTTTTTAATTTTTATTCAGCTCGCAAGTTCGTCTGTCCCTTTTAAATGTTAGTGTTTTGCTTTCTGCCTTGAAGCAGACCTTTCCGTTGTCACTGCCCAATATTTATGATTGATCTTTCAAACTACTTTCTTTCTTAACTTACTCAAGATCTTTTGTTGTTTATAAATGGGAGATAGATAGATAGAGAAAGATAGAGTAAGAGAAAGCGAGGGAGTCCGAAAGAAAGGAAGAGTAAGAGAGTGGGAAAGGAAGAGAGAAACGAACAGGGAGAATCATCATCGTTTCACGTCCGTTTTCCGTGCTAGCACGGGTTGGACTGGGATCTGGGAAGCCAGGAGGCTGCACCATGCTCCAGTCTGATCTGGCACTGTTTCTACAGCTGGATGCCCTTCCTAACGCCAACCACTCTGTGATTGTAGTGGGTGCTCTTTTCGTGCCACGAGGGGAGAGGCACTGGCGGCAGCCAATTTCGGTTGGTGCTTTTTACGTGCCACTGCCACAGAAGCCAGTCAAGGCGGCGCTGCCATCGGCCACGTTCGGATGGTGCTTTTTACGTGCCGAAAGGATGCAACAGAAAATAACAACCACACTCTTACCGGCGCGTAGAGCGGGTCACCTTAAGCTAGTCTGATGAATTACACCAGCTGTGTCAACATGTATCAATAGAAATATTTCTTCTGAAGAAACAGTAACAATCGTTCACTTATTAAATTAGGACTTTTTAAAACAACAGATCCTGAATATTTCCGATTTTAAATAAATCTTCATATATAACTGCTGTTAGCGAAAATAAAAATGTTGCCTTGTTGAATGTAAAAGAACGAAAATTATTGAATAAAATGTTGTTGGGGATGTTATAGCTATCCCTTCGTGAAATAATAAAACAATGAAGGAGGATACCGCGAAATATAAGTCATATTACAAAATGCGCGCTAACACGATTGAAATGAATAAACGGCAGATGAGAGGAAACGCGAAATTGAGAGTAAATAAATTCGGCAGCTAAATTATTACCGATTGAAATGCATCAGATAAGACAATTATAAAAATAATATTATCTTTTAATATTTTTATGATCGAAAACTTCCTTGAATTAAATTAATTAATATTAAAAAAAAATACCTTTGCGCGAAGAGTGTGGCGCCAGTTATCACG